>NC_090329.1:120244970-120522470 GCF_035084215.1 Heptranchias perlo | reverse complement strand
ATTAGTTTTAAGATAGCGATGGAGAATGATAGGTCTGGCCCAAAAGTTAAAATTCTAAATTGGGGAAAGGCCAATTTTGATGGTATTCGACAGGAACTTTCAGAAGTTGATTGGGCGAGTCTGTTGGCAGGCAAAGTGACGTCTGGTAAGTGGGAGGCTTTCAAAAGGGTGTTAACCAGGGTTCAGGGTAAGCACATTCCTTATAAAGTGAAGGGCAAGGCTGATAGAAGTAGGGAACCTTGGATGACTCGGGAGATTGAGGCCCCAGTCAAAAAGAAGAAGGAGGCATATGACATGCATAGACAGTTGGGATCAAGTGGATCCCTTGAAGAGTATAGAGATTGCCGGAGTAGAGTTAAGAGAAATCAGGAGGGCAAAAAGGGGACATGAGATTGCTTTGGCAGATAAGGCAAAGGAGAATCCAAAGAGCTTCTACAAATACATAAAGGGCAAAAGAGTAACTAGGGAGAGAGTAGGGCCTCTTAAGGATCAACAAGGTCATCTATGTGCGGAACCACAAGAGATGGGTGAGATCCTGAATGAATATTTCACATCGGTATTTACGGTTGAGAAAGGCATGGATGTTAGGGAACTTGGGGAAATAAATAGTGATGTCTTGAGGAGTGTAAATATCACAGAGAGGGAGGTGCTGGAAGTCTTAATGCACATCAAGGTAGATAAATCTCCGGGACCTGATGAAATGTATCCCAGGACGTTATGGGAGGTTAGGGAGGAAATTGCGGGTCCCCTAGCAGAGATTTTTGTATCATCGACAGCTACAGGTGAGGTGCCTGAAGATTGGAGGGTAGCAAATGTTGTGCCTTTGTTTAAGAAGGGCGGCAGGGAAAAGCCTGGGAACTACAGACCGGTGAGCCTGACATCTGTAGTGGGTAAGTTGTTAGAGGGTATTCTGAGAGACAGGATCTACGGGCATTTGGAGAGGCAGGGATTGATTCGGAACAGTCAGCATGGTTTTGTGAGTGGAAAATCATGTCTCACGAATTTGATTGAGTTTTTTGAAGGGGTAACCAAGATAGATGAGGGCTGTGCAGTAGACGTGGTCTACATGGACTTTAGCAAAGCCTTTGACAAGGTACCGCATGGTAGGTTGTTATATAAGGTTAAATCTCACGGGATCCAAGGTGAGGTAGCCAATTGGATACAAAATTGGATTGACGACAGAAGACAGAGGGTGGTTGTAGAGGGTTGTTTTTCAAACTGGAGGCCTGTGACCAGCGGTGTGCCTCAGGGATCGGTGCTGGGTCCGCTGTTATTTGTTATTTATATTAATGATTTGGATGAGAATTTAGGAGGCATAGTTAGTAAGTTTGCAGATGACACTAAGATTGGTGGCATTGTGGACAGTGAAGAAGGTTATCTAGGATTGCAACGGGATCTTGATAAATTGGGCCAGTGGGCCGATGAATGGCAGATGGAGTTTAATTTAGATAAATGTGAGGTGATGCATTTTGGTAGATCGAATCGGGCCAGGACCTACTCCGTTAATGGTAGGGCGTTGGGGAGAGTTATAGAACAAAGAGATCTAGGAGTACAGGTTCATAGCTCCTTGAAAGTGGAGGCACGGGTGGATAGGGTGGTGAAGAAGGCATTCAGCATGCTTGGTTTCATTGGTCAGAACATTGAATACAGGAGTTGGGATGTCTTGTTGAAGTTGTACAAGACATTAGTAAGGCCACACTTGGAATACTGTGTACAGTTCTGGTCACCCTATTATAGAAAGGATATTATTAAACTAGAAAGAGTGCAGAAAAGATTTACTAGGATGCTACCGGGACTTGATGGTTTGACTTATAGGGAGAGGTTGGATAGACTGAGACTTTTTTCCCTGGAGAGTAGGAGGTTAAGGGGTGATTTTATAGAAGTCTATAAAATAATGAGGGGCATAGATAAGGTAGATAGTCAAAATCTTTTCCCAAAGGTAGGGGAGTCTATAACGAGGGGGCATAGATTTAAGGTGAGAGGGGAGAGATACAAAAGGGTCCAGAGGGGCAATTTTTTCACTCAAAGGGTGGTGAGTGTCTGGAACGAGCTGCCAGAGGCAGTAGTAGAGGCGGGTTCAATTTGTCTTTTAAAAAGCATTTGGACAGTTACATGGGTAAGATGGGTATAGAGGGATATGGGCCAAGTGCAGGCAATTGGGACTTGCTTCGTGGTATAAACTGGGCGACATGGACATGTTGGGCCGAAGGGCCTGTTTCCATGTTGTAAACTTCTATGATTCTATGATTCTCCGAGGATATCAGTGGAAACTCTTTCCAACAAGTCTATCTACACTCAGCCTGGTAACCCCTTATCACAGGCAGACCGATAATCGGGGGCGGGGGGGGGGGTGGTGGGGTGGGGTGGAAATTCACAAATGCCCCCACATGTCGTGTCCTGACAACTTTTCTCAATCACCCTACCCAGTATTGAGCACGGACCTCCTCCACAAACCAGCCTAAATAATGGACTTTCTTCCCCCTTACCAATCCACGTCCATATACTTTCTGTTTAAAACCCTTTCGATTTAGAAGATTAATATTAAAAATTTAAATTTAAAGTAGAGATCATTGGCTAACACTTGAACAACAATGGCTCCCCTCTGCTGTGATCGTTTATAGCAGCACCGGATGACCCAGGATATGTGTGAGGCAGGGCTGATTTTTGGAACAATTGTGTTGGGAAGGCCTGGATAATACCTCGGTCCCAAGTCACTCTTTCTGCGTGGCTACTGTACATTGCTACGGTGAAGTAATTTCTTCAGATCCACAGTATTTGGCATTCTATAATGTTTAGCAGATGGAGTGCACCGGAAATCCTTTCTCCAAGCGTTAATAGTAAAATCCCAGCCCCGCGTACTCATAAAATCCACAGGACATTCTGTGCAGAAAAGGTACAATGTGTAATTGTAGGCTGCGCTCAGCACTGATCTGTTTCTTGCTTTGTAACCACAGTCAATCATTACCCCAACAGAGTGCATGTCATTGAATGAGTTTCAATGGAGTTTGACTGATTTATTTACTTCTTTTTCCCTCCCCACCCTTTTTATTGTGTTTACGCGACCGTCCGTTTGGCTCAGTGGGTAGCACTCCCACTGTGAAGGTTCAAGTCCCACACCAGGCCTTGAGCACCTGCCATTCTGTGCAGTGCTGAGGGAGCACTCCATTTCAGAAGGTGCCAACCACCGCATGAGATTTCACACCAGGCCCCTGTCTGTCTGGGTTTCAGTGGTTCAGCTGCATCTTATAGATTCCATTGGTATTTGAAGAAGGACAGGGAGGTGTCCTGGCCAACAATCCTCCCTCAAACAACTCCTCCGTTAACTGGCCACTCATTTCGATGCTGCTTGTGGAATCTTGCTGTGCATAAATCGACTCTCATTTGTCCACGTGACAGTGAGTACGTTACTTATTTTGGGGTAAATATCATGAACTCGCATTCTCTCCATGCTGAGTCTCTCTGGATGAGAGCCACAATATCGTAGATCGGGGGGCGGAGGTCAGTGAATTCTGACTCAATCTTCTGTCGATGTGCTCTTGTACAGCAGGACTAAAAGAAATAACTCAATGTTGGAAATGTAACATAAGTGCAGAAAACTCTGGAAATACACAGCAGGCCTGTCAGCACCTCGAATCTGAAAAAAGACAGGTTAACATCTCTAGTAGGCCCTTCAACAGTTTGGGGTTTAGTAATCCCAGGTTAAGACTGTCACTCATAGGATCCACATTACCCATTGCCACACTCGTTTGGTATACTCTGCTCCTGTTACTAATGCACGCTCTGCCTTCTTTGTTGGTGTTCAGTGATCCTAGGTTAAGGCTGTCACTAGTAGGAGTCACAGCCATTACCCATTGCTGTGCTGGTTTATTGTACCCTACTCCCGTTACTAAATAACACTTTGCACTCTTTGAACAGCTAACTCCAGAGGAAGAAGAGAAGAGAAGGGTACGGAGAGAAAGAAACAAGCTGGCAGCCGCAAAATGCCGGAACAGACGTCGCGAACTAACAGAGAGGCTTCAAGATGTAAGTGCAATGGGATTTAAATAGAAAGATATATCAAAGCTCTTCAGAGTGCTGTAAAAGCCTACGTTCTGTCTAGAGTTGCCAACCCTCCAAGATTGACCTGGAGTCTCCAGGAATTAAAGGTTAATCTCCAGGACACTGTTGTGAGCGACCCAGGAAAAAAGTAATCGTGTAGTTAAAATAAATTGTATTTTTTTTCATTTTCTTTGAACATGTTTGCTTATTATTTATAAACAATATTGGAGATGGGGGAAAAGGCTGTTTGACTGACTGAGAGTCAAGTTTCATCCAGTTGGGTAACAAAGAGTTTGTTCGCTTTCCAATTGGCCTGGGAAGACCGTGCGCCATGAGGATGGACGTGTGGGGCAACCAATGGCTGGAGCGAGGGGGCGGGGTGGCTGGAGGCGGGAGGTCATGTGCTGGAACCTCCTGAAATGCGTCCGACCAGAGTTGGCAACCCTTGATCTGCCACTGAAATGAACATGGCACTTGCCACTGTTCAACCAATAAACCAACTGATGTCTGAGAGCGAGGTATCTGGCTGCAACTCCTTGTGAACCATCGCAGCTTTGTTCTGTATATAATCTATAGGATGGACAGGTTGTGTTACTTCTTCAAAGCATTCCATCAGATAATCATCCATACAACTGCACTATGGGGCACTTGATACAGAACCACTGCATAGAGTCACGTCTGACAACAGCAGTACAGTTGCGGGCGTGCCAATCTGGTTGCATGAACCTGCCATTAATAGGTTAACTGCTCCACTTCTTTGCCTATTTGCATAAATCTTTCACGGCATGAGCACGTCTTGGCATTCAGGTGAAAAACAGTTCGACTTTTACTGCACCTCATGTGTTATGCCCCCGGCCATGTTTTAACCTCCGTATAATGCACTCCAGCCTGTGTGTTATACTCCGTGTAAAGTGCTGCAAGCTGTCTGTTATCCTTTATGAATAACACACTTCACTCTGTGTTAATCTCTGTGTAGTGAGCTCCAATCTGTGCATCAATCTCTGTGTAGTGAGCCCCAGGCCGCTCATTAACCTGTGTAGTGAGCCCCAGGCCGCGCGTTAACCTGTGTAGTGAGCCCCAGGCCGCGCGTTAACCTGTGTAGTGAGCCCCAGGCCGCGCGTTAACCTGTGTAGTGAGCCCCAGGCCGCGCATTAACCTGTGTAGTGAGCCCCAAGCCGCGCGTTAACCTGTGTAGTGAGCCCCAGGCCGCGCGTTAACCTGTGTAGTGAGCCCCAGGCCGCGCGTTAACCTGTGTAGTGAGCCCCAGGCCGCGCGTTAACCTGTGTAGTGAGCCCCAGGCCGCGCGTTAACCTGTGTAGTGAGCCCCAGGCCGCGCGTTAACCTGTGTAGTGAGCCCCAGGCCGCGCGTTAACCTGTGTAGTGAGCCCCAGGCCGCGCGTTAACCTGTGTAGTGAGCCCCAGGCCGCGCGTTAACCTGTGTAGTGAGCCCCAGGCCGCGCGTTAACCTGTGTAGTGAGCCCCAGGCCGCGCGTTAACCTGTGTAGTGAGCCCCAGGCCGCGCGTTAACCTGTGTAGTGAGCCCCAAGCCGCGCGTTAACCTGTGTAGTGAGCCCCAGGCCGCGCGTTAACCTGTGTAGTGAGCCCCAGGCCGCGCGTTAACCTGTGTAGTGAGCCCCAGGCCGCGCGTTAACCTGTGTAGTGAGCCCCAGGCCGCGCGTTAATCTGTGTAGTGAGCCCCAGGCCGCGCGTTAATCTGTGTAGTGAGCCCCAGGCCGCGCATTAACCTGTGTAGTGAGCCCCAGGCCACGCGTTAACCTGTGTAGTGAGCCCCAGGCCGCGCGTTAACCTGTGTGCAATACATTTTAAGATTTGCACATATTGGAGAAGGCCTGACTATCAGCATCTTTGTACTTGATGAAGAGATGTCTATAAGAGCTCTGAATAGGCGTGATCTTGGCTGGAATATTAAGCCATAAAGCACTTTTCATGCATTCTAAAGCAACATGTAGGGTCTTGCACAAAGCTTTGTACCAGAAACAGGTCAGCTACCAAAGAACAAACGACTTTGCGAAACAGATCCGTGCATTGTTAAGCATCAACAAGAAGAAGCTTGTCGTTTGGCAGTCTTTTTCTCACCTCCAGCCTGCAAACTCTCTCTCTGTCACAGTTTCTCTTGCCTCCCTTTCCCCTCTCCAAAGGTCCTCAAATTGCCCTAGGCTGGCAAAAAAATTCTCATCACCTTTCATACTGCATTAACTATGGATAGACGGACAATGTTATCATTTTTAAACTCAGTAAAGGCACACTGACAAAAATGACATTTCCCTGTCTAGTTTCTTTACTTGGTGATTGGATTTAAAGTGACAGTCACAATACATAAGGGTGGGACAGTGGCAGACAACTGGGCATAATTGGGTGGTGAGGTCTAATGCAACATCCCTGCCCCAAACAGTATTGGTAGGAGTGACCCTCGCACCGTTCTTGTGGAGACGAAGTCCCGTCTTCACACTGAGGACACCGTCCAACGTGTTGTGTGGCACTACCACCGTGCTAAATGGGATAGATTCAGAACAAATCTAGCAGCTCAAAACTGGGCATCCATGAGGCGCTGTGGGCCATCAGCAGCAGCAGATTTGTATTCCAGCACAATCTGTAACCTCATGGCCCGGCATATTCCTCACTCTACCATTACCAAGAAGCCAGGGGATCAACCCTGGTTCAATGAGGAGTGTAGAAGAGCATGCCAGGTGCCAACCTGGTGAAGCTACAACACATGCATGCTAAACAATGAAAGCAGCATGCTATAGACAGAGCTAAACGATTCCATAACCAACGGATCAGATCATAGCTCTGCAGCCCTGCCACATCCAGTGTGAATGGTGGTGGACAATTAAACAACTAACGGGAGGAGGAGGCTCTGCGAACATCCCCATCCTCAATGATGGCGGAGCCCAGCACGTGAGTGCAAAAAACAAGGCTGAAGCATTTGCAACCACCTTCAGCCAGAAGTACCGAGTGGATGATCCATCTCGGCCTCCTCCCGATATCCCCACCATCACAGAATCCAGTCTTCTGCCAATTCGATTCACTCCACATGATATCAAGAAACGGCTGAGTGCACTGGATACAGCAAAGGCTATGGGCCCTGACAACATTCCAGCTATAGTACTGAAGACTTGTGCTCCAGAACTAGCCGCGCCACTAGCCAAGCTATAGCTACAACACTGGCATCTACCCAACAAAGTGGAAAATTGCCCAGGTATGTCCTGTCCACAAAAAGCCGGACGAATCCAATCCGGCCAATTACCTCCACATCAGTCTACTCTCAATCATCAGCAAAGTGATGGAAGGTGTCATCGACAGTGCTATCAAGCAGCACTTACTCACCAATAACCTGCTCACCGTTGCTTAATTTGGGTTCCGCCAGGGCCACTCGGCTCCAGACCTCATTACAGCCTTGGTCCAAACATTGACAAAAGAGCTGAATTCCAAAGGTGAGGTGAGAGTGACTGCCCTTGACATCAAGGCAGTATTTGACCGAGTGTGGCACCAAGGAGCCCTAGTAAAATTGAAGTCAGTGGGAATCAGGGGGAAAACGCTCCAGTGGCTGGAGTCATACCTAGCACAAAGGAAGATGGTAGTGGCTGTTGGAGGCCAGTCATCTTAGCCCCAGGACATTGCTTCAGGAGTTCCTCAGGGCAGTGTCCCATGCCTAACTATCTTCAGCTGCTTCATCAATGACCTTCCCTCCATCATAAGGTCAGAAGTGGGGATGTTTGCTGATGACAAAGCAGTCCATGCCCGCATGCAGCAAGACCTGGAAAACATCCAGGCTTGAGCTGATAAGTGGCAAGTAACATTCTTGACAGACAAATGCCAGGCAATGACCATCTTCAACAAGAGAGAGTCTAACCACCTCCCTTTTACATTCAATGGCATTACCATTGCCGAATCCCCCACCATCAACATCCCGGGGGTCACCATTGACCAGAAACTTAACTGGACCAGCCATATAAATACTGTGGCTACAAGAGCAGGTCAGAGGCTGGGTATTCTGTGACGAGTGACTCACCTCCTGACCCCCAAAGCCTTTCCACCATCTACAAGGCACAAGTCAGGAGTGTGATGGAATACTCTCCACTTGCCTGGATGAGTGCAGCTCCAACAACACTCAAGAAGCTTGACACCATCCAGGACAAAGCAGCCCACTTGATTGGCATCCCATCCACCACCCTAAACATTCACTCCTTCCACCACCGGCGCACTGTGGCTGCAGTGTGTACCATCCACAGGATGCACTGCAGCAACTCGCCAAGGCTTCCTCGACAGCACCTCCCAAACCCGCGACCTCTACCACCTAGAAGGACAAGGGCAGCAGGCACATGGGAACAACACCACCTGCACGTTCCCCTCCAAGTCACACACCATCCTGACTTGGAAATATATCGCCGTTCCTTCATCGTCGCTGGGTCAAAATCCTGGAACTCCCTACAAACAGCACTGTGGGAGAACCTTCACCACAAGGACTGCAGTGGTTCAAGAAGGTGGCTCACCACCACCTTCTCAAGGGCAATTAGGGATGGCCAATAAATGCTGGTCTTGCCTGTGATGCCCATATCCCATGAACGAATTTTTTAAAAAGCCAAAGTTTCTGGGCAACCCAATCTTTCACGGGGAGTTTCAAATGGCCATTTGGCCCCTTATTTGCAAATGCAAAGTTCCTAACACCTGATTCAGGCATGGGGCCCTGGATGAATATTTTATTGCCATTACCAATATGGCAGGCGGTGCACTCCTGGCTCATAATGAGCGTATGCTTCCTGCCCGCCATTTTGGAGGCTTAGGTGCTCTTTTAGCACCTGAAAAACGGACGTGCAGCCTTTAAATTTCTAGGCCCATGACAGTACAGACCCCTCGTAGTGTGGAAAGGGATGGGCTTGATAAGTAGTTTGGGCTTTTCTTGTCGCATAGAGACTGACCTATTCGTTTAATCACTGGCGATCTGGGGTTATAATTTCTCAATTGGTTTCACTGATCAGTAGCGACTACTGTTCATTATTTGCAAGAATTTCACATTCTTTCAGTGATTTTCTCCAGAGACAGGATCCTGTGGAATGTGTTAAACAGTGAATAATGCGTAGGCTGGAATGTATTTCAATGAGGCTAATGAGCAGGTTGGAATGTGTTACACGGAGGCTAATGCATAGGCTGGAATGTGTTATAGAGCGTAAAGCACAAATTGGATTATGTTACACAGGATGAGTCACGGGCTGGAGCGTGTTGCACCTGAGGGCGGGGTCACGGGCTGGAGCGTGTTGCACCTGAGGGCAGGGTCACGGGCTGGAGCGTGTTGCACCTGAGGGCGGGGTCACGGGCTGGGGCGTGTTGCACCTGAGGGCAGGGTCACGGGCTGGAGTGTGTTGCACCTGAGGGCGGGGTCACGGGCTGGAGCGTGTTGCACCTGAGGGCGGGGTCACGGGCTGGAGCGTGTTGCACCTGAGGGTGGGGTCACGGGCTGGAGCGTGTTGCACCTGAGGGCGGGGTCACGGGCTGGAGCGTGTTGCACCTGAGGGCGGGGTCACTGGCTGGAGCGTGTTGCACCTGAGGGCGGGGTCACGGGCTGGAGCGTGTTGCACCTGAGGGCGGGGTCACGGGCTGGAGCGTGTTGCACCTGAGGGCGGGGTCACGGGCTGGAGCGTGTTGCACCTGAGGGCGGGGTCACGGGCTGGAGCGTGTTGCACCTGAGGCATAGGCCTGAACGCTGCATTTGGTGATCAGAGTAAATGCTTTGCAAGTGGGTCAGATACAAAATGCTGGAGCATTAACCTCCGAATTGGTCCCTTATTGAATATCTGACTCCCCTGGCTACTTTTTTATTCATTCTTGGGATGTGGGCATCGCTGGCAAGTCTGACATTTATTGCCCATTCCTAGATACCTTGATTTATTACAACTGAGTGGATTGCGAAGCCACTTCAAAGGGCAGTTAAGAGTCCACCACTTCTTTGTGGAGTCACATACAGGCCAGACTGGGTAAGGACAACAGGTTTTCTTCCCTAAAGGACATAGCGAACTAGTTGGGTTTTTGCAATAATCCGATAGCTTCATACCAGGTTTTTATTTGAAAACTTCCAGATTTTTAAAAATCTGAGTTCAAATTCTCAAAGTGCCATTGTGGGATTGGAACTCTCCTTCTCTGGATTACTAGTCCAGTGACATTTTCACTTAGGGTTGCCAACTCTGGTTGGGTGTTACCCTGGAGGTTTCATCATATGACCGCCTGTCTCCAACCACCCCACCCCCACGCCTCCGACATTGGTCACCCGACCCGTCCAATCTTGTGGCACTCCGCCTTCCCCACGCCAATTAGAAAGCGGACAGACTCTTCGTTACCCGTTTGGATGATTCCTGACTGTCAGTCAAACAGCCTTTTTACCCATCTCCAATATTTTTATAATTAAAACCAAAGTGTTCGAAGAAAATGGAAAAAAGAAGCCTTTTTTTTAATGTCCCTATGATTTATCTCCCAGATTTTACTCACAGCAGTGTCTTGGTGATTAATCTTTAATTCCTGGAGACTTTAGGACAATCCTGGAGGATTGGTAACCCTATATCCACTTTCTCCCGGGTTGTTCGCAGCAGTGTCCAGGAGATTAATCCTTAATTCCTGGAGACTCCGGGGCAGTCCTGGTAGGTTGGCAACCCTAGTCCCAACACTTTGCCCATGAGAATCGGGTACAAGAAGGAGGGCAGGCGGGAAGATGTTTTCTGTAATTTTTTGTATCTATTATTTTAAAACTCTTCATTTGCTCACGTGGGAAATGAAACGTTGATTTTTCTTTCCCCCCTCGTTCTTTCAGGAAACAGAGAAACTCGAAGAGGAGAAATCTGGCCTCCAGAAAGAAATCGCAAATTTGCAAAAAGAGAAGGAGAAGCTGGAGTTCATGCTGGTCGCTCACAAACCACTTTGCAAACTGGCGCCTGGGAACGACGGCAGGAGGCACTCCCCGTCCCCTGAGCCGCGGGCCGGCCGCACGGTGAATGCAAACGCAGTGGTGGTCAAGCAGGAACCGGTGGAACAGGCTATGTCCGCCAGCTCGAGCCTGTCCAAAACGCAGAGGTCCGTCATCAAGCCGGTGACCGAGATCACCATCGCCAACAGCTACTTCCTGGAGGCCGAGCCCCTCAACACGCCGGTGGTGGTCACTTCCACGCCCGCGGCTAACATCACTCCGTGCACTACCAGCCTGGTCTTCACCTACCCCAGCGTGCCGAGCCTCGACCAAGAATCTCCATCAGAGTCCTGCTCCAAGGCTCACCGCAGGAGCAGCAGCAGTGGGGACCAGTCCTCGGACTCTTTGAACTCCCCCACCTTGCTAGCGCTCTGAGGAGAGGAACCGCAGGCGCTTGAGGGAGAAAGCGAGGGGCTGCCTGTCGATGGAAATGAACTTCTTTATACTGACTGCAGCCCATGGGATTGAATTATTTCTAAAACACTTCAGACTCACTGGGTGAGGGTGGGAGGGCGGGGGGGAGGTAGGTGGGGGTGGGTGGGGGGGTGGGGGTGGCAGTTCAGTAACTCCGATGTGACAGTATCGCCGTTGAGCGTAGGCTCTATAGATGGCATCCTGTGATGACAGATGCCCTTAGGGCCAGGGTAAATCGCAGCCATCAGGGGGCCGTTACCACAGCAACAGTCATCAGCATGACATTTAGGGAAGACCCATCCATTCCAAGAGTGAACTGTTTCACGGTTGGCCGATGCAAAGCAAAGGGAAAAAGCCTACATTTTGAACTCTGTTTTAAAACATTTTATTTTCCTGATTTTTCTTAAAGTATTTACTACAGCAAGGACATTTTGATGACCCATGGTGTGTAATTTTTAATTTTTTTTGGACTGTGCAGTACTTTAGTTTTAAAATTGCGCTATCTCCACATTTGCAATCCTTTTCATTTCCAACGAGGCGTGGAACGAGAAACTCTCTCTAACATGACATTCTTTTACTGTAAAGAACAAATTACTTTGTGACGCTTACGATATGACTCAATGATCTAATGCGAATTTCTGCAATACTGGAATTGCTGTCAAACCCTGTCAGGTCTCAGCATTAATAGAGCAAAGGGACTTGTATCACAATGTTACAGTAGGTTAATTATATCGCACCCTTCCACCATCAACCTTATACCGAATACCCTTTTGCCTTTTAGCCTTCTGACCTTAACTTTAGTACTTAGAATTAAAAGAGAATAATGGAAAAATACTGCAAAGCTCCAAGTTTTTTTATAAAATGATTGGTCGGCTTGATGGGGGCAGGGGGTAGGATTGTGACTTGCGTTCTAAGATTTGCTGATCAGAGCAAGACTGGAAAAGACTAGTATTGAAAGAAGATGTCTTATGTGCGTGTATATCTAAGACATTAAACAGTATAGATGAAGAGAGCACTACTTCATGGTAAACCAAGACAGTGGAGCATACGGGCTAAACTGGTGATAGGTCAGATGTCAGGTGGGACTTGTTCACACACAGTGATCCATCTTTCAGTAGGGTAGTGGAGGCAAAAAAACACATGACCCATTCATGGGCTGGGTAGATGAGGTAATGGGACATTGCAAGTATTTTTCTTCCTGGATTGGATGTGCTGAGATGGTCTGAGCGGCCTCCTCTCATCTGTATTGATCTTTGAGAAAAGTACACAACAACTAATAATGCCTCCACACCACAAAACACTGAAGTGGAAAGAATTGACTTCTATTTAAAAAGATTAGACTTTTTGTTTGCCTGGCTCCGATTTTAGAAATTTCTGGATTGCTCGCTCACTGACTGGGCTGCCTGATGCAAAAACCAGGCATGTGACGTCTCTACCTGACAGTAAATTCCTAGTCTGGAACATTGACATTTTTTTTCCCCCAAGGCTGGAAAATTTTGGTTTGTAAAAACATCACCTTTTTTTTTGTTGTTTTGAACTAAAAAGGACCTATCCCAGTTTATTTTCCTCCGGTCGCTAATATGAGGGAAAAGTCGATGCAAAAACAAGGGAAACCCGTTTTACAATGGTATGAATATTTTTGCTCACATTGGCAACCTGAGGAGAAAATACCCGATTGTCTCTTTTACACCTTGCTGGTGGGAGGTACGGATGTGGTAAACAGAACCGACCTATTCCATAAAGGGGAGAAGGAAGGGAGAAACCCTGGCCTTCTCTTTCCCCGTACTTGACTGGAATCACCCACTGCCTTGTGGAGAGTCTGCAGTATCCCAGCGATTTCTGTGCAGACATGAGCAACAATCAAAACAGACACTTTCCAGCCTTTTATTTAAAGTCCTCTTAAAATATATTTAAAGCTTTGTTATTTCCTTAATTAAAAACATAGAATATTGTTTACAGTTAGAGCAGGTCTCCAATGAATTGTTAATTTTGACAAAGCGCTACACTGATTTTATATTATATAGTCGGTCTCCCGTGGCATTACTCCCAGTGAGCCGGAGGATATGGTAGATGTTTGTAAGAGATGTGGAGAGAGACACAGCGAAGTAAGTGGATAGTGGTAGTGTTTTCCATTTGGCCCGAATTTCTCAGGAACCAAACAAAAATACAGTGTCGCCATTATGAACTACTTCCTGATTGGTCTGCCAATCAGGAGAAGTGGGTAGTGGTGAACCGTTTTCTGAACGGTGAGTTGTTCAGAAAAGGACACATTGGCCAGGAATTTCCTTGGAGCTGCTCCTGGTGCACTGTCGTAACTCTGCGGTTCCCATCGTGCTTTTGATGTTGTGGCGGCCGAGGAGGAAATTAGCAGCCATTGACAACGTGATGCATGCCATAGCCAAGACTTTTAATATTGTATTTTCAGTTGTGGTAGAACCAACCAGTGTGCATGTACAAGCCTCCAGCTTGTGAGGTTTCATGTTCATCTTCAAGGTACTGCAACCCATCCTAACTTTCCCTGTTTCCGAGCAACATTAACAATGTATTCCATTACTCCTAATAAATAAATACTATTTTCCATATTTGAAAACAATCTCAATGTTATATTACCCCTGACAACAATGGAGGGCCATTTTCTGACTTTGTGCTTCCAGGGGGCATGACCTCCCACTGGGGTTGTGAAGTCAGGAAATAACCCTCTTGGATAAGCTTCTTTGACCTTCTCAACCCTGCCTTGTTATTTACTATAAGATCAGTTCCAGGGAAATTACACAAGTGCTGTGTAGCTTCCTGTTAGGTCTGCTCTTACAGTCCTGATTTTTTTTTTGTTGTTGTTGAGAAACCAAGGTGAAGGGCCATAGTCCATAGTGCAGGACAACACCACAGCTGAAAAGAGCAAGGTGGAAGGCAAATCAGGAAAAAGATAGTTAGGTGATGTCAGGCTTGGATTATCCAAACCAATTGATGTTGGGAGCAAGGGGAAGACTGAGAAGGTGAAGAGTTCCACATTGAGATCCTGAGAGAGAATTAGTTAAGAGTAGGAGATGGTGCAATGAATTCTTGATTTCAACATAGTGACGATGCAGGGAGGAGGAGGAGGAAGTACGTGTAGGGTGGGGAATTTAAAGCTTAGGATGACGAGAGGAAAGTTCAGAGGAGCAAGGACCTTTGCAGCATGGTCTCTATAGTAAAATAGAAAGGGAAACAAGAAAAGTTATGATGGGGAGGGAGATATTACTATCTGATCCTACAATGTGTAGGGTAGGCGTAGCAAGGTTTACGTCATTGTGAAGTTGAGTCATTTGAAAAATCTATTGGAGGAAGTTTCTCCCAATGGCTCATTGAATTTATCCTTTGAGCAGCTGAACCCTACTTGGGGACCCATGTCTACACTGAGCTAGCTGTTCTCAGCTGAGACAGCGGTAGATGCAATGCCCTCATATTGTATTATAGAGCAGGCTTGATGGGCCTAATGACCTGTATTCACTCTGGACTTTCTTGTGTCCTTGCAGAGCTACCTTGTGCAGGATGATTCTAGACACCAAGCTAAGTCCTTGGATGTATGCGCAGAGCAGGCAGGGTTTTTGTGGAGAAGTGGAGAGAATTAAAGTTACATGAAGGAAGAACGAGGAAAAATGTGGGGAAGAAAATAAGGAGATAGAAGGACCTCCATTATTTCAGTTTGATTTAAAGGAAGCATTTGCCCACACTTTATTATTTTTTTAAACGAATATTTTGGGAGGGGAGGGTGATCAGAATAGCTGCATGGTACAATGGCATCATGCAGAGGTGACAACTGGAATTAAGTCACTGCTTTGTATGTTTGCAAAAAATTACAAAGAGAATGGCCCACCAACTACTGTTGGGATGACCATGTCCCCATAACTCTCAGTATTTCAGTACCATACGTGCAGAGGTAATGAGACCTTACAGGTCCTCAAAGCGGTGCAGATTCACTCAGATTTGTGTGGTGCACCCAACCCAGAGTGACGTAGAGCAGAGATTTAAATAAAATAGTAAACGATGGAAACCGAAAAAGGGACAATGCTGGAGATGCACTGTAGGTCGGTCAGCATTCAAGGGAGAAAGATAGGACAGTCAGCTCATCTCAAATTTTAATTATATCATCAGCACCTAGACTGAAGCTCCAGAGTGGTGCGGAGTCGGCAGTAAAACTTGGTTCTGCCAGTACGCTGAACACTCTTAATTACCGGAGTCAAATTAGTACCTACGGTATAAAGGGGCTATGAGGGACACGTGGTTAGCACTGTGCGGAGGGGGATCAAAACCTAAGACTTCTCAGGAATGTTATGGGGACCATGGCTGTGCCAAAGGAGATGGCAAACATTGGGAAGGTCTTTGATCCCAAACTATTAGAAATATTTCAGGGAGATTACGGTGAGGAAGTATTTGATTTTAACATGGATTTTGTTTAAAGGGAGATCACATTTTGTATGTGAATGTTCGCCTCCTTATTTGGATAGAGGCGTTTTTATTGAGAACATTTGGAGATGCCAAATGCCCATAGTACAGGACACCCACCAAGGCTGAAAAGGAGGAGGAGAGAAGGTGAGGTAAGTGGTTAAATGATGCCAAGTTTTGAATTTAAAAGGCTACAGATAGTAGGAAGAAGGGAATAGTGAGGGAGTTGAGGAGTTCCACAGTTTTGAGATCTTGGGACAGAATGAGTTAAGAGCAGGAAAATGCAGAGAGTCTTGATTTCTACACAGTGAGGGTGCAGGGGGAAGGAAGAGCATGTGGAGCAGTGTGGAGCTCAGTTATCCAAACAGGACCAGATCTCATCAGAATATGTTGGGGGTGAATATCACAACAGCAGCAAAAAGGGACCATGACTGGGCCTGAGGTTCCCCAGTGTGTATCAGTGCTGTGCTGGAAGGGCTGTATTTCAATACGCAGCATATGCCAACGGGATGAATGCATCAGAAGCATTATTGAGGTCTGCAATATGTCTTACAGGGACCGTGATAAGGAATTGTAAATCTGTAAGATTAACTGTTCTGGTTTTTTTTTAAAAAAAAGAAAATATATGAGAAACATTGTTTTAAAAAAAAAGTCAGTCAGGTCTACTTTTGCTATTCAAAAATTGTATGTGTCAGTATTTATTAAACAACAAATCGATATTTTAGATTATTGTTGTCTTCTGAATTGACAGATCGTATCCCGCCAAAACATTCCCTTCTGATGCACCGAGATGTTATACACACACACACACACACACACACACGCACGTGTCCTTCAGTGTGCCTCAGGAATTGGGTTTATGCTGCAGTTTCTGTTTTACACAGTCATATAAATAGACTCCATTGGAGCTGGGATCAAATATTGGTGGGAGGAGAGGGAAATGTTCACCTGTCAAAGATCTCATTCTTTCCGAAGTATAATGGATTGAGTCAAACAAGAAGACTTGTTTGATAAAAGACAATGCAATCAGAAGTGATTTTAAACACATCCTGCAGTAATTTGCTGAAAGTTCCTTCTGATTGACTAATAATCTTGGAATATTGTTACACAGGAAAACACCACCCTCAACGCCCTCCAGCACAGGAACACAGTATTTGTATTTTCAGGTATCGAAACACACTTTTTAAAGTGTCTTCAGTTATAGAAACACCATTTTTACAGTGCCCTTGAGCATGGGGCATGGGAACATAGATTACAATGAAATTGGTGGTTCAATAAACGGGTTAACTGATGTCTTGCTTTTGTTCCGGGGTCACGTTCAAAAGCAGCTCTGAGATGTGTATTTTCTCCTTTCTGTTTGATATTTGTGTTGCAAGAAAGTTTCTCCAATGGATTTGCGGGTACAAAAATTTGTTGCCTGTGCCAGCCTGTCCCCTTCCATCACTTACTCCTTCATCCCTCGTGCCCTTACAGAACCTACTTGTTTTTTTTTAAAAGTCTTTACAAATGTGTAGAAAAAGAACAATTGTACATGCACCAATATGTGTGTTGTCTTTCTGATGAAGCCCCATCTGTCCGTGCAGGATGTCCTGAGGATGTGAAAGGTGATATATAAATACAAGTTTTTTTTTCCTCTTTTCTGGGTGTGCATACAATGTGCTTACGCAAGGTTTTATCTCAAATGTTTTAGAGCCACAACCCAGGTAGGACAGAGTCTGGCTTCACTGTCAATAACCTGCTGGTACGAAATAGTCTTTTAAATCCCATTTCAGGCCAGGTGCCAGAAGGCTTCCACTGTTTGTGGAACCATACCCCAGCATAAGTGATCGCCTTCAAGAGAGGAAGGGTGGGATCATTGACGGCCTTTAATTACTAATGACTGCTCGTTGCACAAGCTGCAGGAAGAATGTTCATAGAGAGGCAAGTGGAGGATCTACTTACCGTACTTACTCACATCAGGGAAAAAATTATCAGCTTAAATAGAGGCTGCAACTTGAACTTTAACCAATTTTTATGAGTAATTAGTGCTGCCCATATGCAAGTAAGTGTGGTAAATAATAAATGTGAGTGTGATGTTCTCAGTAGCTATAGTGGGAATTTGTTAATGCTTTGAGAGTTACCATGGCTCTCACCGTGAACATTCACACTTTTACCTCTGACCCCATTCCCCTTCATCACTGCTAAACTCAGACGCAATCCGATGGTGCACAAACTCAGTGTTCGCCCCTTGACCCTGAACTGAGATTCTAACCCCACATCCAGATCATTAGCAGGACAGCCTCCTTCCACCTCTGAAATATTGCTCTCCTCTGTCACCACCACACACTCACTGCTGCTGAAATCCTATCCTATTCCTTTGTCACCTCCAGACTCCTATAGACTTGGCTTTCCAATGTCCTTCTCGTCACTTTCCATGAGCCAAGCTGATCCAGGACTCCCTTCTGCTTCATATCTCTCACTAATTCCCACTCACCTATCACCCTAGTCCTCATTGACCTCCATTGGCTCCCTAACCCTCAACACATCAACATCAAATTCTCATTCTTGTCTATAAATCCCTCCACCATTTCACTCCACACCACCCTAGCCCCACTTGCACCTTCTGACTCTGCTCCATATTACATTCCCTTCTCTCTCTCTTCCATAATCAGTTGCAGAACCTTCAGCTCTCTTGACTCCTCACTCTGGAATTCTCTCCCTAATCCCTTGTCCATAAAGCCTTGTTCATCTTTCCTCAGGCTCAAATGCCTCATTAAACCCTACTTCTTCAGCCACCTCCCCTACTTGGGTTCTGATCTAATAAAGGCTTTTGCTCCATCAAAGGTACAATTTGAATTCAAGCTGTTTGGTTTTTAACATTGTGAAAAACCAGTCAGCTCTCCTTTAGAACCCACCTATAATTCAATGGTTTAACCCATTGATTTCCCTACTGCCAGCTGATTAAAGCAGCAAAGAGAATCTTGGTAGTATCGGGGTAGTGATGGGATCTTGGTTCACTGATATCTCTCAGGTCACTCTCAGACATGTAATACATCTGATTATCTCCCCTCTTGAAGGTAGCAACAGATGTTTAAATGGGGATCTGTAGTCAGTGAATCTTGTCAGCGTGTGTGAGCGTGTGTGTCCTACAGTCTAGTCCAGAAAGGGTCTCCAGCATGAAACTGACTTGCTACGTCTGCCATCGTTTGGCCGTAACAAAGGGTACCCATTCATGGGTGAAGAGGAAGAAGGTGGAGACAACCGATCCCCCGATCAGGACAAGGAGGTGGCACAGGACAACCGACAGGCTACAAACCAATTCCTTCGCCCAGGTGTGTGCAGACATTCCGTTGCTCTCTTGGCTGGCTTCCCATCTTCCACTTTCTGTAAATTTAAGCTCATCCAAAACTCAGCTGCCTGTATCCTAACTCGCACCAAGTCCCATTCACCCATCAACCCTGTGCTCGCTGACCTATGTTGGCTCTTGGTCTGGGAGCGCCTCAATTTTAAAATTCCCATCCTTGTTTTCAAATTCCTCCATGTCCTCGCCCCTCCCTATCTATGTAACCTCCTCCAGCCCTATAACCCTCAGAGATCTCTGCGCTCCTCCAATTCTGGCCTCTTGCGCATCCCCGATTTTAATCGCTCCACCATTGGTTGCTTTTGGTCACCTGTCCTAATATCACCTTGTGTGGCTCAGTGTCAAATTTTGTTTGATAATCGCTCCTGTGAAGTGCTTTGGGACGTTTTACTACGTTAAAGGTGCTATATAAATGCAAGTTGTTGTTGTTGTCTGTACAGTGCGATAAGACTATCTATCACTGGCAAGTTTGAAAAGAGTAGGAGAGTACACTGAGCAATGAGTCTTGATTTCAACACATACCATGCACAGAACTAGATCCTCAATCGTATGCTATAAGGCTTGGCCCTTGTCCTGTTTTTCTCAATAATATTTTCAAATGTTCCCGATCTTCTTTCTCATGCCCCTGAATAGATAAACGTCTTTGTTGAAATGCCTGGAGATATGGGAGTGGTGAATCAGTGCTCTACTTTCTGGCACCTGTCCAGTACCAGCGCAGGATGTGCTTGCAGGAGAGAGCGCAGGGAACTATCCTGCAGCTGTTCACTTTGAGGATGAATAACACCATGTCGCAGACAATAAAAGGCTGACGCTCCAGCTCCAATTTGTGTGATTAGTGGTCAGTACATTTGTTCCCATGTTCTGCAGGTGTTGTTTATCCAAATACCCAGGATTTGTTCGTACTGGTTAATGAATCTAAACTGACTTGACACTATTGCTGGCATTGTTGCAATGGGAAAGGAGCCAGACAGAGCCAGTTCCTGACACCGCTGAGAGCTAATTTACTGCAGATCTATGTCTCGACTGCTCCAATACCGCCATTTTGCCATGTTAGAAACTCTGTTCATATGGACATAAAGTACTGAACAAGCCACGGCCGTTTGGGCTTCCAACAATCTGATCTGTCTCTTTCGAGGCAGGTGAATGATCACAGGTGTCAGTTGTGGCTCAGTGGTAGTGCTCTCTCCTCTGAGTCAGGAGGTTATGGGTTGAAATCCCACTCCAGAGACTTGAGCACAAAATCTAGGCTGACACGCCAATGCAGTACTGAGGGAGTGTTGCATTGTTGGAGGTGCTGTCTTTTGGATGAGACATTAAAACATCTGCCCTCTCAGCTGGACCTAAAAGATCCCATGGCATTATTTTGAAGAAGAGCAGAGATGTTCTCCCCGGTATCCTGGCTAATCTTTATCCCTCAACCAACATCTACAAACAGATGATCTGGTCATTATCGCATTGCTGTTTGTGGGACCTTGCTATGCACTAATTGGCTGCCACGTTTCTTACATTACAACAGTGACCACACTTCAAAATTACTTAATTAGCTGTGAAGTGTTTTGAGACGTCCTGGGGTTGTGAAAGGCACGGTATAAATACAAGTCTTTCTTTTCTTTTTTTACAGGTAAAATTTATAAGAAGCTGAAAATCTGTAGTTTTTATCTTGACCCCACAAGATAATTGAGCAAAAACTCTTGCTTATTAACTTAATGTAAACTGTATTACATAGCACATCCAATTCCTATAAACCTTCATCTTAAATAGTGATTCCCATTATATGGAGGTCCCTATATTAGCAGGTAAACGTTTTCACCAAATCAGACCAGGTTGGATGTGAATCCAGATCCCAGAAGTGAAAGAGCACCGAGCTCAACTCAGTGAGACTCCCAGTCACCTACTGCTTAAAATAAAAGGAGGCAGAAAGGTTGCAGTAGTTGTTGGTCTGTGTTGTCAGATTGGCCTTATTTTGCCTGGACTGGAGACCATTACATCCATCGTTACTTGTGGGTTCTTCAAACCTCCATGAACAGGATGGGTAAACAATCTAACTATTTATGGCTGCATTACCTTTAAATAATTGTCATTAACATTTCTGTGTCTGGTGGAGTGAGGGATGCAGCGGAACATTTCCCACTTTTTGCACCAGTGGTCATGAGCAAATTTCCCAGGTCAGATACAACACAGGCGACATACAGGCTAAAGCTCCTTCCATTCTACCCTCAGTCCCCAACCTTAGGGTAACACCCAACTAGTTCATCAGCATGACATTGCTACTTCCCAGACTAAGACCCTCTGGCTAAGACTTCCAATTAAGTAAACTGTTTGTGATGAATTGTACACAGTTTCATGTTGTATAGTCATGCTAACATGGGACCATTACAGCCAGCAGGGAGAGGAGACTTTCGTCACATCAGTCTGGACCAAATTGGAGGGCACTAATATCTATGGAACCATTAACCCATCATCGGTCTTCGCCTTCAAGGGAGAAGTGGAGAAAAATAGGTTACAAATAAAATGTAAAAGATATTTACATTTTGGAGGTATTGGCGGTTCTAGCAGGCCTAAAAATGGATAAATCCCCAGGCCCGGACGAAATGTATCCCAGGCTACTGTGTGAGGCAAAGGAGGAGATTGCGGGGGCTCTGACACATATATTCAGAACCTCTCTGGCCACAGGGGATGTGCCAGAGGACTGGAGAACCGCTAATGTAGTACCATTATTCAAGAAGGGGAGTAGGGAAAAACCGGGGAACTACAGGCCAGTGAGCCTAACATCAGTGGTAGGAAAATTATTGGAAAAAATTCTGAAGGACAAAATTAGTCTCCACTTGGAGAAGCAAGGATTAATCAGGGATAGTCAACATGGCTTTGTCAAGGGAAGATCATGTCTGACTAATTTGATTGAATTTTTTGAGGGGGTGACTAGGCGTGTGGATGAGGGTAACGCAGTGGATGTGGTATACATGGATTTCAGTAAGGCCTTCGATAAAGTCCCCCACAGGAGACTGGTCAAGAAGGTACGAGCCCATGGAATCCAGGGTGCCTTGGCACTTTGGATACAAAACTGGCTTAGTGGCAGAAGGCAGAGGGTGATGGTCGAAGGTTGTTTTTGTGACTGGAAGCCTGTGGCCAGTGGGGTACCACAGGGATCGGTGCTGGGTCCCTTGCTGTTTGTGGTCTACATTAATGACTTGGATATGAATGTAAAAGGTATGATCAGTAAGTTCGCTGATGATACAAAAATTGGTAGGGTGGTAAATAGCGAGGAGGATAGCCTCAGTCTGCAGGACGATATAGATGGGTTGGTCAGATGGGCGGAACAGTGGCAAATGGAATTTAACCCGGAAAAGTGCGAGGTGATGCACTTTGGAGGGACTAACAAGGCAAGGGAATACACAATGAATGGGAGGACCCTAGGCAAGACAGAGGGTCAGAGGGATCTTGGTGTGCAAGTTCACAGATCCCTGAAGGTGGCGGAACAGGTAGATAAGGTGGTAAAGAAGGCATATGGGATACTTGCCTTTATTAGCCGAGGCATAGAATATAAGAGCAAGGAGGTTATGATGGAGCTGTATAAAACACTGGTTAGGCCACAGCTGGAGTACTGTGTGCAGTTCTGGTCGCCACACTACAGGAAGGATGTGATCGCTTTGGAGAGGGTGCAGAGGAGATTCACCAGGATGTTACCAGGGCTGGAGCGCTTCAGCTATGAAGAGAGACTGGGAAGATTGGGTTTGTTTTCCTTGGAGCAGAGGAGGCTGAGGGGGGACATGATTGAGGTGTACAAAATTATGAGGGGCACAGATAGGATGGATACTAAGGAGCTTTTTCCCTTCATTGAGGGTTCTATAACAAGGGGACATAGATTCACGGTAAAAGGCGGGAGGTTTAGAGGGGATTTTAGAAAGAACTTTTTCACCCAGAGGGTGGTTGGAGTCTGGAACTCACTGTCTGAAAGGGTTGTGGAGGCAGGAACCCTCACAACGTTCAAGAAGCATTTGGATGAGCACTTGAAATGCCATAGCATACAAGGCTACGGACCAAATGCTGGAATATGGGATTAGAGTAGACAGGGCTGATGGCCGGCGCGGACACGATGGGCCGAAGGGCCTCTATCCGTGCTGTATAACTCTATGACTCTATGACTCTAATATTGTGTGACATATCTGTATATATAATCCATGAGCTTGAGGTAGAGGGGCATTTTGAACATACAGTATAGACAGAAGCTGGGGTGCTCTGCAAAGAGAGCCTTAGCTTCTGACCCCTCAAAGCCTCTCCGTTATCTCCACAACATAAGTCAAAAGTGATGGACTAGTCACCACTCTCCTGGATGGGTGCAGCTGCAACAAAGCTCTCGAAGCTCGACACTAATCTTGGACAGAGTAGTTTGCTTGATCAACACTCCTGCCATCGGACTCAATATCCACCCTGTTCACGTGGCTGCAGTGTGTAGTATCGACAGGATACACTGCCGCAACTCACCAATGAGACTTTGCCAGCAGCTACCAGCCCCAAGTGCAGCAAGATCTTGGGACCACCATCATCTCCAAGTTCCCCTCCAGGTCACACACCAACCTGACTTGGACATATATTGGCGTTCCTTTAACATCACTGGGTCAAAATCCTGGAGTTCTCTGCCCAACACCATCATGGGAACGCCATCAACAAAATGACCACAGCAGTTCAAGGAGATGGCCCACTTCCTTCTCAGGGTGAGGTGGGATGGGCAATAAACGTGGCCTTGCCAGCATCACCCACGTCCTGACAACAAATGTAAAAAGCAAATGTAGTAAATAAAACTGAACGTTTCCTATTAGAGAAGGTCATATAACATATGAAAATTTATTTCAAACACCTGTTCGGTGTTATTTCGAGCTATTAACATGCTGCCTGCCAGAGGCTCAGAGAATGCCTGTCCATTGCAGGTACTATGTAGAACACTGGGGGGAGAAGTAGAAACTGTGTGATTGACAGTTGCACTAACAGGCCTCACAGCAATGTCCTCTGACTTGTTTTATTCATTCATGGGATGTGGGCGTCGTTGGCGAGGCCAGCATTTATTGCCCATCCCTAATTGCCCTTGAGAAGGTGGCGGTGAGCCGCCTTCTTGAACCGCTGCAGTCTGTGTGGTGAAGGTTCTCCCACAGTGCTGTTAGGAAGGGAGTTCCAGGATTTTGACCCAGCGACGATGAAGGAACGGCGATATATTTCCAAGTCGGGATGGTGTGTGACTTCGAGGGGAACGTCAGGACACTTTCTGTCCATGTAGAGTCTGTAGCTTTAGTTTATTTGATAAATGAGGATGAGGCTACAGCACTGGTAGAACCTGTTTTGCTCTGGGTGACCCAATCTCATTTGAGCTGTCATGTACTTCAGTAGAGGGAGGAAACAGTGCAGGCCAACATCAATCTGTGTTATCTTGTGAAAAATGTTGCCGCTCATTTAGTTTTGGACCAGACAGAAGGATTTTTTTAAATTCAGCAATCTGGCTGGGAAATTTCCAGTCCAATTCGCTAAACTTTACACCTCTCAATCTCCTAATAAAACACAACACCCCACTCCTTTACCCACTGCATCACTGGATCCAATAACCCACTGCATCATCCAGATAATGATGATGGCTCCTGCGTGGGCATTGAGGTAAATGGGCATCTGGAGATAAGGAGCGTCCTCAGAGGGCAGGAAGCCACAGCTGTTCTGGGAGAATAGGGGTAATTGAACCAGTTGATGAGGATTCAGAGCCAAGAAAAGGGAAAGAGGCCTGAGAGGAGAGAAACTGAACACAATCAAACAATATATAAGATAAATTCATCAAACAATCTCAGTATTAATTAATCACAGTCAACACTTCATTGATTTATAGCAATTTTTCAAGGATCTTTATCTATTGGAGCAGTCAACACCTGTTTCTTCCCAAAATTGGTGGCCGTGCCCTCAGCAGTCAAGGCCCTAAGCTCTGGAATTCCCTCCCAAAACCTCTCTGCTTTTCTACCTCTTGCTCTCCTCCTTAAAGGCACTTCTTAAAACCTACCTCTTTGACCAAGCTTCTGGTCACCTGTCCGAACGTCTCCTTCTTCGGCTTGGTGTCAATTATTTTGTCTGATAACGCACTTGTGAAGCACTGTGGGACATTTTACTACGTTAAATCGCTATATAAATACAAGTTGTTGTTGCAATACACGAAGCGCTTAAATCGCTGTAAATGGCAACTTTTGAATTGACTATAATGGAAATGGAATAAGGTTAGCGCTTTCTCGCCCACATAAAAGATTGCCCGATTTAAACATGGGTGTCTTAAGTGGTGGGGATTGTAAGACACCGTCTTTACGTTTTGTTGTTTCGATCTTTAAAACTCGTGACTTCAATTTCAGTCAGAACTTTACTGGCAGATCCAATTGCCTCGATAAGTCGAGCGCTCTTGGCGAGGAACTCCCTCACTGCAGTCAATCACAATCCCATAGGCAGAACAGATTAACTTGGCAGCATTTGCACCTCTTGGGCAGGAGTCCATCTCAACTTAATGGGAACTTTTCAAATGTTATCCTAAAACAATGGCCTTTGTGCACTGAGATGAAAGCTTATTTATTTAACTTAAGATGTTGTACCAGCCATCAAAAGTGAAAGTTGTTTTGGGAAATTAAATTAAAGTAAATTAAATTAATATGACAGAGCCCCACTTATACCTGCTCGAGGGAAGGCAGGTCTAAGCTAGAGCCTCCTCTTCTGACTTGTAGGCAGGCCAATTCTCCCTTCATTTTGATTAGGTTATATGCAATTGAAAGAAAATGTACAATTGATGTGAGGTAAGACTTTTCCAGATAATGCTCTTCAGCCTTAAAAAGAGGACCTTTTAGAAATGTGTGTAAGATAATTAATGGGATAGAAAAAGTAAACCCAAAGCAGTAATTTCAGATCAGTCCGAACTCCAGGACTAGAGGACACAGGTTCGGGGAATGTGATGTGCAAAAATAGGACAGATGTTGGGAAGTATCTCTTTACCCAATAGGTGACCAACAGCTGGAGTAGGTTGCTAGGAACTGTGCATGAGGTGAGGGCACTGGACTCATTTAAGAAACAGCTGGATGCTATAATCGGGATACGGCAGGGTTGGTGTTCTGGTAGGGTACGATCAAATGGGCTGACAGGCCTTCTACATCTAAACCAATCTTGTGAAGAGGTGAGGCCATCCATGCTTGGCAGAACGCTTCAGATCCACAAACTCTTATTCCGAATACTTCCTTGGTCCAAACACATTGTTCATTATGATGATGGGCTTAAATCCAAGGGTGCAAGCTCCCACCACCCTTTCAGGCAGTGCATTCCAGATCATCATAACTCGCTGTGTTAAAAAAAAATTCTCATCTTCTCTCTCTTGCCAATTATCTTAAAATTACGGACCCTCCTGCCAAAGGAAACAGGTTTCTCCTTATTTACTGTATCAAAACCCCTCATAAATAAATGGCCTTTTTTTCACATACCCCGGAGGCAGCTAGCTCCACTCCCATACTGCAGGTACCTGAGGCCTGAGGGCTGCAGTGCTCATGTTCCAGCTCCCATCCCGCCAAGAGAAAATATTATCATGAGGCTGAGCTTGGACAATCCACTGGGTTCCTCGGTGACCTGGTCGGCCAAACGCAAATCCCGGCAGGCTGACTTCCCGCCGGGATTCTGCCATAGTGGAAGATCCCTCCTCGCTTCTCTTCTCTTGCTATCGCGCACCACATTGACTGTCACCGAGTCATTCCATGAAGCCCTGGTGTCACTTCTTGTACTGAGAGTGGTAATGTGAGCTCTGCTCTTCAGGAAACCATTTGAATCTCACTTCCTCTTTTCCTTCTGACGTGCCAGAGGAAGGAGAGCCAGGCCCCAGTACATCCGGCGCTGGCAGCATTTCATAGCAAACGTCATCTCCCACCCCCATCCCTCCCAAGCACCAGCTCAGAGACACGCACCCTGGAGGGGGAGGGAGATAGAGACTGAGCCAGAAAGGAGTGCCCTGGGCGACACACGCAGAGCCGGAGTTAGATCAAGAAGATGGTGCTATAGCTTCGAATTCAACGCAGTCAGGATGCACGAAGGAGAAAGAGAGTGTAGGATGGGGCATGGCTGGAGCTTAGAAGTAAAATGGGAGGAAAGGTGAAAGGGCAGGGACCTTAGCAGTGTCAGCAATAGGTTGCAACGGAGAGATGGAGATTGGAGGTTAGAGGTAAGAGAAGGATCACTTATCAAATAACAATCTTCTCCCCTCCCAATTTGTCTCCGATTATTTTACCTCTCCCTTACTTTCATTGAGGAAAACTTCCAGGTCCAGTGGCTGTCCTCCAGTACCTTGCCCAAATGCCCATTATCTACGTAGGATCTTAGACAAAGAGTATTAACAGGCTGCCCTATTGTGGAGGATCTCAGAGCCCATTGCATTTTTGGTAATGGTCGCAGTACAGTTATCAGGGAATCAAACTAATGTTCCCTTCTCTAACCAGATGTGGTGCGGCCCACTGTAATACCCTGTACCATCGCCCCAAGTGAGATCAGCTAACAGTACAGACTAGATATGGAAATCTGGGACCTTCCCAGTCCGTGCTGTATCGGAAACCCTATCGAAGCTGACCCAAAGTTAGCTCTGAAGCACTGGAACGGTTTTCACAATCAGTACAAATCTACAATAATCTTTGTTTTAAAAAAATGCCTAGTGTTCAAAGAGTTGACTGGAAAGTAGAAGGGAGGCTGGTTGACATGCTTGTGGCCTGCTCTTGTCTGATCATGATCAGAGTTTTTTCGAGCATCCCGAGAGGCAAGTTGTACAAGAGTTTTGTAGATCCTGGTGTCTGGAGACTGCTGGGATGATCTGGATCAACAGATGAGAAACTCCAGATGTCACAGTTTTGAAAACTCTGCCATAGATCATCGTTCGTCTCACAGTGGCAGGCCTGGTCTGAAATGCTTAACATGTTTGTTCACTCGGATGGAATGTATCCCATCAAGCTCAGTCTCAATCCATGATTTATAAACTTTTCTCATTCCTTGATTTTCTCTGCTCCTCTGCAGAAGGCATTCACTCATGGCTGGAACACTGTACCAAAGGTGCTACTTGCTGGTCACCCTAAGGCATCTTGCCAGTCACCATATGGTAACCTCACTGGTCACCCTATGATAACTCACTGGTCACCCTATAATAACTCACTGGTCACCCTATGATAACTCACTGGTCACCCTATGATAACTCACTGGTCACCCTACCGTACTGGTCCTTACAGTACCTTGCTGGTCACTCTACAGTACCTTGCTAGCCATTCTACAGTACCTTGTTGGACACTCTACAGTACCTTGCTGATCACTTTACAGTGCCTTGCTGGTCACTCTACAGTACCTTGTTGGACATTCTACAATACCTTGTTGGTCACTCTACAGTACCTTGCTGGTCACTCTACAATACCTTGCTGGTCACTCTACAGTACCTTGTTGGTCACTCTACAGTACCTTGCTTGTCACTCTACAATACCTTGCTGGTCACTCTACAGTTCCTTGCTGGTCATTCTACAGTACCTTGTTGGTCACTCTACAGTACCTTGCTTGTCACTCTACAATACCTTGCTGGTCACTCTACAGTACCTTGCTGGTCACTCTACAATACCTTGCTGGTCATTCTACAGTACCTTGCTGGTCATTCTACAGTACCTTGCTTGTCACTCTACAATACCTTGCTGGTCATGCTACAGTACCTTGCTGGTCATTCTACAGTACCTTGCTGGTCACTCTACAATACCTTGCTGGTCATTCTACAGTATCTTGTTGGACACTATACAATACCTTGCTGGTCATTCTACAGTACCTTGCTGGTCACTTTACAGTACCTTGCTGGTCATTCTACAGTACTTTGCTGGTCACTCTACAATACCTTGCTGGTCATTCTACAGTACTTTGCTGGTCACTTTACAATACCTTGCTGGTCATTCTACAGTATCTTGTTGGACACTCTACAATACCTTGCTGGTCATTCTACAGTATCTTGTTGGACACTCTACAATACCTTGCTGGTCATTCTACAGTATCTTGTTGGACACTCTACAATACCTTGCTGGTCATTCTACAGTACTTTGCTGGTCATTCTACAGTACCTTGCTGGTCACTTTACAGTACCTTGCTGGTCATTCTACAGTACTTTGCTGGTCACTTTACAGTACCTTGCTGGTCATTCTACAGTACTTTGCTGGTCACTCTATGGTACCTCTGGTCACTCTACGGTATCTCATTGGTCACTCTATGATACCTCACTGGTCACCCTACATTACCACCTGGTCACCTGGTAACTTGGTCATTAGTCATGTATGAACTTAGTTGGAGAGCGTCACAACTTAGCCCAATCTTGTCTTCATCCGACAACCACAAATGTGTACTTTCCAGCAGGAGGCACTGGATAGTGATCAGGGGCAGGACCCCAGGCTGTTGTTTCCTCTCCCTAACGCAGGGGTCATGATGTGGAGATGCCGGTGATGGACTGGGGTTGACAATTGTAAACAATTTTACAACACCAAGTTATAGTCCAGCAATTTTATTTTAAATTCACAAGCTTTCGGAGGCTTCCCCCTTCGTCAGGTGAACGATGTGAAATTTCATTTCACATCGTTCACCTGACGAAGGGGGAAGCCTCCGAAAGCTTGTGAATTTAAAATAAAATTGCTGGACTATAACTTGGTGTTGTAAAATTGTTTACAATAACGCAGGGGAACTGAGGCCAATAGTACCATTTGGCTGAGATTTGCGAACTCAACACAATTAAAAATTGCACCTCGGTCATCCTGACCTGTCTAGCTCGGTACCACAGCAGGCCGTGTATTTACCAACAGAGCCGTCTGGCGAGCTCCAGGATTGTTATTCTATCAGGACAAGACTGGATCAGTCTGGGATTTGGACAGTTGGGGAATTGGTGAGTCACTCCCACAAATTGCAGGATGTTTAAACAGCAACTACTAGGTTTCATATATGTTATCTGTAACTTTTCATTAGTTAGGTATCCTACCATGTAGGTGAGCTGTTGATAGGCTTATAGGAATGTGCTCACTTTCCTGGGATCCTTCTATGAGCCTTTTATTTCATGAACATAACCATCTGCTGCCAAAACTTTTGTTGTGTTTAGATTTTGGCCGATCTTTGACTGTGCTCTTTGACGGTTACCAGTTTGCTGCTGCTGGCTTGAATAAGCAGCTTTAAGAGGGGCTGTGGCCAACAGCACTGTGGCAAGGTTAATGTTAGTGATACAACAGCGCCCCCTGGTAACCTTGCACTGAACCCCTACCCCTATTTACATAATCGCCAGCATTGGTTTCATTGCTCATTCCTGGGGACTCACTCATGTCTCTTCACCTAGTTTGGTTTTGATGATGCATTTGCTGGCACTTATGAACAAACTGAAAGAGGATATCCAGAACAAGAAGGCATAATTTTAACATTAGACAGACCATTTAGGAGTGAACTCAATACTTTTTCACACAAAGGGTAGTGGAAATGTGGAACTCTCTCCCCAAAAGGCTGTGGATGCTGGGACAATTGAAATTTTCAAGATTGAGATTGATAGATTTTTGTCAGGTAAGGGTATCGAGGGATATTGAATAAATGCAGTTGAGGTACTGAAATCTGTTTGCTTTTAGAAAAACAACTGGTCAACGGCACATTTGTCGATGCACGACTCCAATGCATATGCTGGGAATGTGTGCACATATATGAGCCTATGCAGTACATAATAGAAAGAAACCTTCTATAGGAACTATCAAAAAGGTAATTGGACATGTACTTGAAGAGGACAAATTTGCACGGTTATGGGGAAAAAGCTGGGGTATGGGACTAACTTGAACAGCTCTTGCAAAGAGCTGGCACGAGCACAAAGGGCCGAATGGCCTCCTTCTGTGCTGTAAGATTCTATGATTCTATAAATAACTTGCATTTATATTGCACCTTTCACGACCTCAGGACATCCCAAATCGCTTCACAGCCAATGAGGTAATTTTGAAGTGTAGTCAGTGTTATAATGCAGGGAAACGTAGCAGCCAATTTGTGCAAAACAAGTCCCACAAACAGCAGTAAAATAAATGACCACATAATCTGTCTTGGTAGTGTTCGTTGAGCAATAAATGTTGGCCAGGGCACCAGGGGGACTCCCCTGTTCTTCAAATAGTGCCATGAGATCTTTTACGTCCACCTGAGCGGGTTTAAAATCTCATCCGAAAGACGACACCTCCGATAGTGCAGCACTCCCTCAGTACTGCGTTGGAGTGTCAGCCAAGATTATGTGTTCAAGTCTCCGGAGTGAGACTTGAACGAGTGAGCCAAGGCTGACATCAATGAATACCGAGGCTGATTTCAAGGCTATAACCTTGCTGAAGGGGTTAGGTGACCTTTTTTTTAAACTAGAGCAGAGATGTTGGAAATAGCGGAGGCTTTAACAAACATTTTCCAAAATTCACTGGATACAGGCGTAGTGCTGGAGGATTGGAGGACTGCTAACGTTGTACCGTTGTTTAAAAAGGGAGAGAAGGATAGACCGAGTAATTACAAGCCAGTCAGCCTAACCTCAGTGGTGGGTAAATTATTGGAATTAATTCTGAGGGACAGCACGGATTTGTTAAGGGGAGGTCGTGTCTGACTAACTTGATTGAATTTTTCGAGGAGGTGACAAGGAGGATCGATGAGGATAGCGCAATTGATGTAGTCTACATGGATTTTAGCAAGGCTTTTGACAAGGTCCCACATGGCAGGTTGGTCAAAAAAGTAAAGGTCCATGGGATCCAAGGGAATGTGCAAATTGGATCCAAAATTGGCTCAGTGGCAAAGGGTAATGGTCGACGGGTGTTTTTGCGACTGGAAGGCTGTTTCCAGTGGGAACAGAAGGCTGCAGGGCTTGGTACTAGGTCCTTTGCTTTTTGTGCGATTTGGACTTAAACATAGGGGGCATGATTAAGAAATTTGCGGATGACACAAAGATAGGCCATGTGGTTGATAGTGAGGAGGAAAGCTGTAGACGGCAGGAAGATATCAATGGACTGGTCAGATGGGCAGAAAAGTGGCAAATGGAGTTCAATCCGAAGAAGTGTGAGGTAATGCATTTGGGGAAGGCAAACAAGGCAAGGGAATACACAATAAATGGGAGGATACTGAGAGGTATAGAGGAAGTGAGGGACCTTGGAGTGCATATCCACAGATCCCTGAAGGTAGCAAGACAGGTGGATAAGGTGGTTACGAAGGCATATGGAATGCTTTCCTTTATTAGCCGAGGCATAGAATATAAGAGCAGGGATGTTATGCTGGAACTGTATAAAACATTAGCTAGGCCACAGCTTGAGTACTGCGCACAGTTCTGGTCACTACATTACAGGAAGGATGTAATTGCACTAGAGAGGGTGCAGAGGAGATTTACGAGGATGTTGCCAGGACTGGAGAATTTTAGCTATGATGACAGATTGGATAGGCTGGGGTTGTTTTCCTTGGAACAGAGGAGGCTGAGGGGAGATTTAATTGGGGTGTACAAAATTATGAGGGGCCTAGATAGAGTGGACAGGAAGGATCTATTTCCCTTAGCGGAGGGGTCAATAACCAGGGGGCATAGATTTAAAGTGATTGGTAGAAGGATTTGAGCGGAAATTAGGAAAAATCTTTTCACCCAGAGGGTGGTGGGGGTCTGGAACTCACTGCCTGAGAGTGTGGTAAAGGCAGAAACCCTCAACTCATTTAAAAAATACCTGGATGTGCACCTGAAGAGCTGTGACCTGCAGGGCTGTGGACCAAATGCGGGAAAGTGGGATTAGGCTGGGTGGCTCGTTTCTCAGCCGGCGCGGACACGATGGGCCAAACAGCCTCCTTCTGTGCCGTAAATTGTCTATGATTCTATGATTCTATGTTAAAGGCAATCCAAGCGAGATTTTGAAAACTACGAGGGGTTTTGAGAGGTGAAAGGTTGTTTCCACTTGTTGGTGAATCAGTAATAGGGGCAAAGACTGAGGATTCTTACCAAAAGAACAAAGGAGAAGTTAGAATCATAGAATAGTTACAGCGCAGAAGGAGGCCATTCAGCCCGTCAAGCCCGTGCTGGCTCCCTGCAAGAGCAATCCAGCTAGTCCCACTCCCCCGCCTTGCAAATTTTTTCCCTTCAAGTACTTATCCAATTCTCTTTTGAAATCCACAATTGAATCTGCCTCCACCACCCCCTTGGGCAGTGCATTCCAAATCCTAACCACTCGCTGTTTAAAAAAGATTTTCCTCATGTCGTTTTTGGTTCTTTTGCCAATCACCTTAAATCTGTGTCCTCTGGTTCTTGACCCTTCCGCCAATGAGAACAGTTTCTTTCTATCTACTTTGTCTAAACCCCTCATGATTTTGAATACCTCTATCAAATCTCTTCTCAACCTTCTCTGCTCTAAGGAGAACAAGCCCAGCTTCTCCAGTCTATCCACGTAACTAAAGTCTTTCATCCCTGGAACTATTCTAGTAAATCTTTTCTGCACCCTCCCTAAGGCCTTCACATCCCTCCTAAAGTGCGGTGCCCAGAATTGGACACAATACTTATAAAGGTTCAACATAACTTCCCTTACTTTTGTACTCTATGCCTCTATTTATAAAGCCCAGGATCCTTTATGCTTTCTTAACTGCTTTCTCAACCTGCCCTGCCACCGTCAATGATTTGTGCACATATACCCCCAGGTCTCTCTGTTCCTCCATCCCCTTCAGAACTGTACCCTTTAATTTATATTGCCTCTCCTTGTTCTTCCTACCAAATGTATCACTTCGCACTTCTCTGCTTTGAATTTCATCTGCTACCTGTCCGCCCATTCCACCAGTCTGTCTATATCCTCTTGAAGTCTATCACTATCCTCCTCACTGTTTACTACACTTCCAAGTTTTGTGTCATCTGCAAATTTTGAAATTGTGCCCTGTACACCTAAGTCCAAGTCATTAATATATATCAAGAAAAGCTGTGGTCCTAGTACTGACCCCTGGGGAACATCACTGTATACCTCCCTCAAGTCTGAAAAACAACCGTTCACCATTACTCTCTGTTCCCTGTCACTTAGCCAATTTTGTATCCATCCAATCTTCACAAAGAGGGTTATTGGCACGTGGAGAGGGTGATCTTTGTCTTCCTACCATCCCGTTTCACGGTGTGAACAGAGCGGTAGGCAAAAGAAATTTTTTTGAAAGGAAACACCTAATGTTCATTTCTTTATTATTTATGGTCTTTGCAGAGATCTCTAATGTTTCTAAAGGCTCTGTACCATGAGGCCCACCTGACTCCATTTTCGAGCAGAATTCAAAATAAGCAGCCCTGCATTCCCGCCCGAAACCGGTGTGAGCCTCACTCAATCATTTAAATCAGGATCCGACGCTGTGTTTCGAACCCTGACGCTATTTTGCCTTTGACTGGCGGTGCACGTGCACAGTGGGCGGAACTGAGCGTTGAGCTGTTGAGGCTGGGGGTCAATTGAAAATTTCAAAACTGAGATTGAAAGGTTTTTGTTAGGCAAGAGTATTAAGGGTTACGGAACCAAGGCGGGTAGATGGAGTTAAGATACAGATTACCCATGATCTAATTGAATGGCGGAACAGGCTCGAGAGGCTGAATGGCCTACTCCAGTTCCTATGTTCCTACGTTGAGCGGCTAAACCGGTGCTCCTCAAAGGGACTGCTGCAGGCCTCTCAAAAAAAATGTTCCTCATCACCTTTTTGCAATGAGTTTTGCGGGGTCAGGAATGATCTTCCCTGCCCCAAAAGGTCTTTCTGCCCGCTGCCGGACCCCTCTGTACATTCCACACCTTGGAGATTGCCACCCTCCCCCCCCCCCCAGCCCCCCAACCTCCCCCACTACCAGTGTGGTTCGGCCGAGGAGCCGCCAGATACCCTGTGGCCCCCCTCCCCACCCCCCCAACCCTCACTGATTGGTGAGGAGCCTGCCAAAACTCGTTCAGTGCCGGCTTCTCACTGACATCATTCTAATTAGGCCCGACCATTGGAGCAAGCAATTGCTCCTCCCACTGCCCATCCGATGAATACCGAAAACGAGTATTGGTGAAAAGTGGCCACTGAAGCTCTTTAAACAAGAATGTAAAATGATGGAAGTAAAGGGCAGATAAATGGGATTAGATTAGATAGCAGCAGTTGAATAGTCGCCACTGATGAGATGACCTTCTGTTCTGTGATTCTACGGCATTGCAAAAGAGTAAAGTCGTTTGTGCTGAGGTAATATCTCGACACCATAATCATTCCCCAGTATTGTAAATTTTTTCCTGTGTACACTGTTTCATTTATATCAGGGGTTGCCAATTATTTGGGTTCCAAAACTCTCCAATGCATTCTTCATTGAAAAAGAAATTCTTTATTTGGTTCAAAATATACTTTCAAATAGGCTCTCTCGTGGGTTTTCCCCAACAACAGAAAACAATAGAGAAGTATTTCAGTCTTTAATCCATCTCCGCATGGATCTATTCCTTCTGTTGGCTAACGGTGTTATCTCTTCTGCAAGTTCCAAAGTGTTGGAAATGACTGATTCCCATGTAACAGGATTAAATGCCTTTTCTGTCCCTAGTAATGTCCTACAGACAGAGGCTGTCAGTGGGATGGAATGTGTCACTGCACTTATAGAATCATAGAATCACAGAAAGGTTACAGCATGGAAGGAGGCCATTCGACCCATTGAGTCCGTGCCGGCTCTATGCAAGAGCAATCCAGCTAGTCCCACTGCCTGCCCTATCCCCGTAGCCCAGCAAATTTTTTCCTTTCAAGTATTTATCCAGTTCCCTTTTGAAGGCCATGATTGAATCTGCCTCCACCACCCCCTCGGGCAGTGAATTCCAGATCCTAACCACTCGCTGTGTAAAAAAGATTTTCCTCATATCATCTTTGGTTCTTTTGCCAATCACCTTAAATCTATCTCCTCTGGTTCTTGCCCCTTCCACCGATGAGAACAGTTTCTTTCTATCCACTCTGTCCAGATCCTTCATGATTTTGAATAGCTCTATCAAATCTCCTCGCAACGGTCTTTGTTCCAAGGAGAACAACCCCAGCTTCTCCAGTCTATCCATATAACTAAAGTCCCTCATCCCTGGACTCATTCCAGTAAATCTTTTCTGCACCCTCTCTAAGGCCTTCACATCTTTTCTAAAGTGTGGTGCCCAGAACTGGACACAATACTCCAGCTGTGGCCGAACCAGTGTTTTATAAATGTTCATCATGACTTCCTTACTTTTGTACTCTATGCCTCTATTTATAAAGCCCAAGATCCTGTATGCTTTTTTAACTGCTTTCTCAACCTGCCCTACCACTTTCAACAATTTGTGCACATGTACCCCCAGATCTCTCTGCTCCTTTACCCATTTTATAATTGTGCCCTTTAGTTTATGTTGCCTCTCCTCATTCTTCCTACCATTTTTCTGCGTTAAATTTCATCTGCCACGTGTCCGCCCATGCCACCAGATGTGGCCGAACCAGTGTTTTATAAATGTTCATTGTGACTTCCTTACTTTTGTACTCTATGCCTCTATTTATAAAGCCTCTTGAAGTCTAGCACTATCCTCCTCACTGTTTACTACCCTTCCAAGTTTTGTGTCATCTGCAAATTTGGAAATTGTGTCCTGTACACACAAGTCCAAGTCATTAATATATATCAAGGAAAGCAGTGGTCCCAGCACTGACCCCTGGGGAACACCACTGTACACCTTCCTCCAGTCCGAAAAACAACAGTTCACCACTACTCTCTGTTTTCTGTCCCTTAGCCAATTCTGTATCCATGTTGCTACTGCCCCCTTTATTCCATGGGCTGCAATCTTCACATTGGCGATACATGATGACATCCATAAACATTTCTGGTAATGAAGCAGAAAGTGTGGGAGGTGAAATTGGTCTTCTGCGATAGCGTGAATTAGGCGATAGTAGATCGTCAGCTTGTTTTACACTGCGCCCTATTTCTTATCCTTTGAAGACCAATTTCAACCCCCTGCGCTCATAACTTAGTCATTTTGAAAAGCAACAGGTGAGTACACAATGAACAACAGAAACAACTTGCATTTATATAGCGCCTTTAATGTAGGAAATCCACCCAGGGGCTTTCACAGCAGTGTAATCAGACAAATTATTTACACCGAGCCACATAAGGAGATATTAGGACTGGTGACCAAAAGCTTGTTCAAAGTGATAGGTTTTAAGAAGCGTCTTAAAGGAGGAGAAAAGAGGTGGAGAGGCGGAGAGGTTTAGGGAGGGAATTACAGAGCTTAGGGCTTAGACAGCTGAAAGCACAGCCGCCAATGGTGGGGTGAAGGAAATCGGGGAAATCAGGCTCAATTGTGATGACCCACATGATAAAATGGCCTATCAGCACTCACTGCTTGGACAAGGGTTGCCAGTCTGTCCCCAGTATGAGTCAGTGTCTCAGGGAATGTTAATCATTTCTGGGAATTTCCATTGTAAAACCATGAAATGCTTTAAATTCAGGACAATAATATTGCTGATTTCGGTCATACATTGGTTGCAATTTTGTCTTTGTCTTGCCCCTGTAATTACACCCTGTTTAAGATTGGGAAATGCATTTCTAACCATGAGTGGTGCTGAATGAAGACTAGCACAGTCACACTGCACTATTATGTCCTGGGGTAACATCAAAAGGAGAACGTAATCCAACGTAATCGAGGCGTCAATCACAATGACAGAGACATCAGGGTGTGACAGATCCTCCTGATTACACTGGCAGCATACATCCCAACTGGAATGAGATGAGTTTTAATGAGACTTTGTGTTCAGCGGAAGCCGCTTTGTGGCATGAAATTGTCATCATAATGTCACGCCTGTGGGAATATGATTGATGCTGTCGCATAAGTCAGCCAAAACGGGCCAGATGTTCACAATCCTCTCCGTGATGAAATGGAAAAACAAAGAACTGGCTGAGCTTGTTTTCTTGTTTGTCATCCTTGTGTTCTAATCCCTCCATGGCCTCACCCTCCCCTATCGCCGTATCCTCCTCCAGCCATATAACCCTCTGAACTCTGCTCTCCTCCAACTCTGGCCTCTTACGCATCCCCCACTTCCTTCGCCTCACCATTGGCGGCCGTGCCTTCAGCCACCTAGGCCCTAAGCTCTGGAATTCCCTCCCTAAACCTCTCTGTTTCTCTCTCCTCCTTTAAGACGCTCCGTAAAACTTATCTCTTTGACCAAGCTTTTGGTCACCTGTCCTAATATCACCTTATGTCTCAGTGTCACATTTTGTCTGATTATGCACCTGTGAAGCGCCTTGAGACCTTTTACTAGATTAAAGGCGCTATATAAATGCAAGTTGTTGTTGTTGAGAAAGGAGGAGGTTGCTTAAAAAAAATTGCCAATGACTCTGGTGGAACAGAGCCACACAGATCAGGAAGGCCCCATGTATGACCTATACTGAGTTAGCGGACCTCAGGCAGGGCTGTGGTACGGGTGCTATGATCCGGATAATTAGGGCGAGAGTTTTGTTAACACTGGGATTCTCTGTGCAAAGCTGTGGTACTGAAGCAGCAACTTGCACTACACGCGGTAAGTAAAGGGCTTTGTGATATATCACGCCACGACCTGCCGACCTACCTGTCCTAACAGTGACTGAAGCAACGCAGAGCCACCACTTCAGGTGTAACAGGACACTGCGCTCAGATTGATACACAGACGGGCCACCCCCCGCTTATAACCACGTCCGTGCTTTTGGCACCAGGTAATGGGCAGGGGACGTGGCTGACGAACATCTGGAAATTTCCCAGCTAAGGCCTGCCCAGTGAAGTGGGCACTTTCCTGCAGGAGTCACTGGATAGCGATCAGGAGTGGAAACTCCTTCCCTAGCCTGGAGAAGAACTGAGACCAGCTCTAGTGTCCTCCTTACTGTTACCCCAGCTGGGGTCAGTAACTTGGCACGAGTAGGGTCCTTAACTTTGGTTGGACATATTCCTGGAGGTTTCAACACATGACCTCCTATCTCTAACCGCCCCGCCCAGTCAAACGGCCTTTATTCCCATCTCCAATATTTGTATGACTAATAAAGAAAAGTGTTCAAAGAAAATGAAAAAAAGCACACCATTTTTTTTAATGTCTCTATGATATTTCTCCCGGGTTGCTTGCTGCAGTGTCCAGGGAAAAAAAATAATCTTTAGTTCCTGGAGACTGCAGGACAATCCTGGAGGGTTGGAAACCATAAGCTCGAGCTTGTGACCTTGGAGGTTTGTGTGGCAAAATATTACGTCAGGCAATCCACGTAATTACTCATTAAAGCCATGGGAGGGAGCCCATGAAACACAAGACTTCAGGGAATCTATTCCTTGGTCGTTGTAATTTTAAAAAAGGCACGGATATATGGACGAGCATCTGCTGCTGTTCTATACAGCTCTTTCACCCTTGCCTCCAGCTACCTGCTGCCCATCTGCTCCCTTCATTTGCACAAAGAGTAGAAGGAGGTCAATAATGGCCTTTGGCCTTCTGCTTTCCTCATGAACAAGCCTGGTGCCCGTAACGTACAATGCATTTGAACACAGATCGTGCTGTTCAGTCGGGAGGAGTTGTCGGGGGAGCAGCATTTGAGGGTGTGAGGAAATGCAGAAGGGAGGTGCAGTAAAGCCTTCCCTGTCAAATAATGGATGACCATGGGAGGCTGCCAAGGAATGGTCCATATTGGGAGGGGTAGAGAGGTAAGGGTGTAGATCATGCCTTCGACAATGGAAGCAATGAGAGATGTGAGTGGCCTTTCCGATCTTGGTGAGGCCACTGAATTTTTTCCAGCACTGCATCCAGGTGTTTTGGTAGACGCTATTAGCATTTACTTGATTGGTAATCTGCAAAGTCGCTCCCACAACTCGCTGTAAGACACGCCACTCATCCGCAGGGAAAAGAATGTGTTCCCCCCTCCCCCACCTTCCCGGACTTGCTTCACCAATGTTTTCATCGTTCTGTCGGAAAACTGCCAGTCGACTGCTGGTGAACATCTCTCAAAAGCTTCAGTCACTGGTTTGCCCAGCCGTGGCTCAGTGGTAGCTTCTCATCAACACCTGGGAGTCCCAGCGCCAGAAAGCAGCAGCCCAATCTTCTCCATTGAGGAAAGTTTTAATGGATCCAGGACAGGAGGTGAAGGGGGGGGGGGGGGGATTGTGCCGAGGGTGGGGGGGGGGGCCCCCATTGTTCTTGGCGCCCAAGACCCCAAGAATTCTTAATTCGGCTCTGAGTGCAGAGCACAGCAGAGAAACCTTTATATCAGTGACTACACTTCAAAAATATTTCATTGGCTGTAAATCACTTTCGGATGTGAAAGACGCTATATAAATGCAATTCTTGCTTTCTTTTCTTTGTCCCCTTTGGCCTGAGAAAGACGACAGAACCTTGAAGCTGCTGCAGGCCTTTAAGAAACTGTAGCATCACATAACTTCCTGCCTCTAAGGTGTGAACCTCCAATCCCAGTGGTTAGTCGGGTCTGCAGCGTGACCAGAAAGTGCCAATCAAACAGAACCCAGGCACTCATCAGGGTTCAGCGCTGACTGACTTGGGAAAGTGTTAATCCTGTCGCACCCACTAGTCCAAAGCCAACATACTAAAACCGGCAAACTCTATCTTCCCAGCTGAGCCACGGTGCACCAATGTGTTACATCACAGCCCACCCTCTCCGGTGTTTAAAAATGGCTATAACCCTTTTTTTAAAATTCATTCTCAGGATGTGAGTGTTGCTGGCAAGGTTGGCAATTATTGCCTATCCATAGTTGCCCTGGGTGGTTTTGATATGACCGAGTGGCTTGCTAGCTAGGAGCAATTTTGACTTTGTGCGATAGTGTAAAATGAGTGATAGCAATGAAAATAAAAATCGGGAGAGATAATAAAACGGGCTGCCGATTCGCTATGACCCATTTTACACTAGCAGAATGTCAAAATTAACCCCAACCGCATCGGTGTGGGACTGGAGTCACGTATAGGCCAGACCGGCAGGTTTCCTTCCCTAAACGGCATTCGTGAACTACTTGGGTTTTTACAACAATCCGACAGCTTCACGGTCACTTTTATTTCCAGATTTTTTTAAAACTGAATTTGAATGCTCAAACTGCTATGAGTGGGATTTGAACTCAAGTTCTGTGGATTCTTAATCCAGGTCTCTGGATTTACTAACCCAGTAACGTGACCAGATAAATAAGCCGAGGCAGGGAAGGCCCGTTGATGCAGAGATAGTGTTTACACCAAACTGTAACCGTGCCCACTTCAGTATTTGTGCCCCTTCTTACCCAAAGGTAAAGTGAAATTGGAGTAATCTGGCACATGAGACACAGGGAAGAGACTTGGCTTTGCAGTAGGCGCAGGTATGGTCATCCTTTGTGAAGGGTGGCTCCGTGATACCTTCCTCTCCCTGTTAAAGTACAAGTTGTAAACTATTGATAAATAAGTGAAAAACAATCATCCAAAAGGCACACTGAACTCAGGGCTGGTTGCCCTATAGAATTAATCTATCCATTTTGATGACACTAACTGATGCTGAAGATAAGATCTCCTGCTTTTTGCACGACACAAAGCTGACAGGTCCAGTACTATAACACATTATCTAATGCACAGTTCAGACAGCTTCCTTCTTCCTGATAGACAGAACGGCTGGTTGCAAAGTCCAACAGATCAAATCTGTGTCTCTTTCTTTGATAACTCAGAGTAATACCTGCAGTTGGAGATGAGAAGGAGTGAATTAAATTTAAAGATCCGTGGGGAGATTGGCGACTGAGCTCATTCTGTAATGTGCTTTAAAATCTGACGTATCCGGCTGGGATTTAAACTGGAATTCTGCTTCTCATCCAACACATTGGATATTTTCTAAAATTCAAAATGGAATCCTGCACTTCTCAGGCAAAGAAAGAAAGACTTGCATTTCTACAGCATTTTTCATGACCTCAGGACGTCCCAAAATGCTTCACAGCCAATGAAGTACTTTTGAAGTGTAGTCACTGTTGTAACGTAGGAAGCATGACAGCCAATTTGTGCACAGCAAGATCCCACAAACAGCAATGAGATAATGACCAGATAATCTGTTTTAGTGATGTTGAATGAGGAATGAATATTGGTCAGGATACCAGGGAGAAACCCCTCCTCTTCTTCGAAATGGTGCCATGAGATCTTTTATGTCCCCCCGAAAGGGAAACCGGGGCTTCGGTTTAATCAGTCATCCGAAAGACGGCACCTCCAACCGTGCAGCACTCCCTCAGTACTGCACTGGAGTGTCTGCCTAGATCTCGTGCTCAAGTCTCTAGAGTGGGACTTAAATCCACAACCTTCTAACTCAGAGGCAAGAGTGCTACCCACTGAGCCACAGCAAATACATTTCAATCTCTTCTGAAGTTGGGTTTCATTTAGATTCTGCCTCTGGGATAGTTCAAGATGGGTTTGGATGAAAAAGGCCCTCAGCCCATTTGATCTCATCCTTCCAGAGTACTGTTTCCCTCATCACAATGTCAAGTCCTCAGCCACCCTTCCCATTCTGTGGTAGTTAATCACAGTCTGTGTAAAAATTTTTGAATTGGGTGAAAGAAACTACTGAAAGAAAAAAAAATAGTTTAACGTTTCGAGCAGAGATCCTTTGTCAGAAGTCTTCTTATAAATTGCTTTCAGACAAAGCTCCATGCTTCTTGGACTGCATTACAGTTTTGTATAATTGCAGAGAGATGGTTAACAGATCCAGGCCTACCGACTCCCCATTCGGTGGGAGTCTTGTGGCTGAGAATTGCAATCTCACAACTATGGAGGGCCCCATGGTCCACATTTCAGAGCAGGACAGACGGTTAGATGTGCTGCTCAGAAGCAGGAGGAGTGAATGGAGGCGGGAGGTCAATCTTAGTTGTTCGATGAAGTCCAGCGCTGTTCGAAAGTCAGACCCCCTTCTTTCAGCTCCTTACCAGACTGCTGTGTAGAGATGTACAGAACAGCAAGTTGTCACTTGCACTGTATCCATGGCTGTCAACCCTCAGGCCAGATCAGGTAAGGACGGCAGGTTTCCATCCCTAAAGGACATTATTGAACCATTTGGGTTTTTACGGCAATCCGACAGCTTTTCATGGTCACTTTTACTGACACCAGCTTTTTATTTCCACATTTTTAAAACTGAATTCAGATTCTCAAAGTGCCATGGTGGGATTTGAACTCACGTTCTCTGCATCATTAGTCCAGTAACAGAACCACCATATTACCAACACCTATTCGTAATGAGCTTCAATCATTTTTGTTTATTAAATCAGCTGAGTGTCAGCTTGGTTCAGCGGCAGAACTCTTGCCTCTAAGTCTGAGGATTGTAGGTTCTGGGCTTTGGTTGGACAGTCAAGGCTGACGTTTCAGTATAGTACTGAGCAGCTGCTGCATTGTTGGAGCTGCTGGCTTTTGGGTGAGACATTTAAACCGAGGGCCTGTCTGCCTGTTCATGGGGACATAAACGATCTCTTGGGTCTATTTGAAGATGAGGTTCACAACAGTGCGGTTTGTGAACCTTGCTGTGCACAAGTTGACTACATAACCACGATTACACCTCTAAACTCATGCATTGGCTGCAAAGCAGATTGGGACATCCCGAGGACATGGAATCTGCTCTATAAATGCAAGTCCTTATTTTCACATGCCCCACTCCTAGGAACAAACACTGCTCCATTTGTTGCAAAACCACCCCTTTGCACAATAATTTTTGTTTATTATTTTTATGAATTGCCTGCAAAATATATTATTATCACAAACACTATTTGCAACAAGAGAGGAAAACATTCTTTCATCCACAAACTGTGGAGGAAGTTAGCAGCTGCTGCAATAACCAGCTGCATCACTCAATGCACACTCCACTCACCGCCACTTTAAAAACTTCGCACTATCATTTTAAAGTACCTGTAGAGTGGAGTACTTAATAACAGTCAACACCAACTGGTTATATTACAGGAAGGCTGTCCTAAGTGACATAAGAACATAAGAAATAGGAGCAGGAGTAGGCCATCGGCCCCTTGAGCCTGCTCCGCCATTCAATCAGATCATGGCTGATCTTCGCCCTCAACTCCACTTTCCCACCCTCATGTCCCTTGATTCCCTTAGAGTCCAAAAATCTATTGATCTCAGCCTTGAATATACTCAACAACTGAGTATCCACAGCCCTCTGGAGTAGAGAATTCCAAAGATTCATCACCATCTGAGTGAAGAAATTCCTCTTCATCTCAGTCTTAAATGGCCGATCCCTTATCCTGAGACTATGCCCCCTAGTTCTACACTCTCCAATCAGGGGAAACAGCCTCTCAGCATCTACCTTGTCAAGCCCTCTAAGAATTTTATACATTTCAATGAGATCCCCTCTCATTCTTCTAAACTCCAGAGAACACAGGCCCATTTTATTCAATCTCTCCTCATAGGACAACCTCTCTTCCCAGGAATCAACCTAGTGAACATTCATTGCACCGCCTCCAAGGCAAGTATATCCTTCCTTAAGCAAGGAGACCGAAACTGTACACAGTTCTCCAGGTGAGGTCTCACCAAAGCCCTGTACAATTGTAGTAAGACTTTCTTACTCTTATACTCCAATCCCCTTACAATAAAAGCCAACATACCATTTGCCTTCCTAATTGCTTGTTGTACCTGCACGTTAACCTTCTGTTTAAGTGACAGGCTGAGAGGCTGTTTCCCCTGATTGGAGAGTGTAGAACTAGGGGGCATAGTCTCAGGATAAGGGATCGGCCATTTAAGACTGAGATGAAGAGGAATTTCTTCACTCAGATGGTGATGAATCTTTGGAATTCTCTACTCCAGAGGGCTGTGGATACTCAGTTGTTGATTTAAATAGTCAACGGGAAATTGAGGAGGAAATATGTAAGGAGATTACAGACAGCTGCAAGAAAAATAGGGTGGTAATAGTAGGAGACTTTAACTTTCCCAACATTGACTGGGACAGCCATAGCATTAGGGGCTTGGATGGAGAGAAATTTGTTGAGTGTATTCAGGAGGAATTTCTCATTCAGTATGTGGATGGCCCGACTAGAGAGGGGGCAAAACTTGACCTCCTCTTGGGAAATAAGGAAGGGCAGGTGACAGAAGTGTTAGTGAGGGATCACTTTGGGACCAATGATCATAATTCCATTAGTTTTAAGATAGCTATGGAGAATGATAGGTCTGGCCCAAAAGTTAAAATTCTAAATTGGGGAAAGGCCAATTTTGATGGTATTAGACAGGAACTTTCAGAAGTTGATTGGGAGAGTCTGTTGGCAGGCAAAGGGACGTCTGGTAAGTGGGAGGCTTTCAAAAGTGTGTTAACCAGGGTTCAGGGTAAGCACATTCCTTATAAAGTGAAGGGCAAGGCTGGTAGAAGTAGGGAACCTTGGATGACTCGGGAGATTGAGGCCCTAGCCAAAAAGAAGAAGGAAGCATATGACATGCATAGGCAGCTGGGATCAAGTGGATCCCTTGAAGAGTATAGAGATTGCCGGAGTAGAGTTAAGAGAGAAATCAGGAGGGCAAAAAGGGGACATGAGATTGCTTTGGCAGATAAGGCAAAGGAGAATCCAAAGAGCTTCTACAAATACATAAAGGGCAAAAGAGTAACTAGGGAGAGAGTAGGGCCTCTTAAGGATCAACAAGGTCATCTATGTACGGAACCACAAGAGATGGGTGAGATCCTGAATGAATATTTCACATCGGTATTTACGGTTGAGAAAGGCATGGATGTTAGGGAACTTGGGGAAATAAACAGTGATGTCTTGAGGAGTGTACATATTACAGAGAGGGAGGTGCTGGAAGTCTTAACGCGCATCAAGGTAGATAAATCTCCGGGACCTGATGAAATGTATCCCAGGATGTTATGGGAGGTTAGGGAGGAAATTGCGGGTCCCCTAGCAGAGATATTTGAATCATCGACAGCTACAGGTGAAGTGCCTGAAGATTGGAGGGTAGCAAATGTTGTATTCTGAGAGACAGGATCTACAGGCATTTGGAGAGGCAGGGACTGATTAGGAACAGTCAGCATGGTTTTGTGTGAGGAAAATCATGTCTCGCGAATTTGATTGAGTTTTTTGAAGGGGTAACCAAGAAGATAGATGAGGGCTGTGCAGTAGACGTGGTCTACATGGACTTCAGCAAAGCCTTTGACAAGGTACCGCATGGTAGGTTGTTACATAAGGTTAAATCTCACGGGATCCAAGGTGAGGTAGCCAATTGGATACAAAATTGGCTTGACGACAGAAGACAGAGGGTGGTTGTAGAGGGTTGTTTTTCAAACTGGAGGCCTGTGTCCAGCGGTGTGCCTCAGGGATCGGTGCTGGGTCCACTGTTATTTGTTATTTATATTAATGATTTGGATGAGAATTTAGGAGGCATGGTTAGTAAGTTTGCAGATGACACCAAGATTGGTGGCATTGTGGACAGTGAAGAAGGTTGTCTAGGATTGCAACGGGATCTTGATAAATTGGGCCAGTGGCCGATGAATGGCAGATGGAGTTTAATTTAGATAAATGTGAGGTGATGCATTTTGGTAGATCGAATCGGGCCAGGACCTACTCCGTTAATGGTAGGGCGTTGGGGAGAGTAAGATAACAAAGAGATCTAGGAGTACAGGTTCATAGCTCCTTGAAAGTGGAGTCACAGGTGGATAGGATGGTGAAGAAGGCATTCGGCATGCTTGGTTTCATTGGTCAGAACAGTGAAGACAGGAGTTGGGATGTCTTGTTGAAGTTGTACAAGACATTAGTAAGGCCACACTTGGAATACTGTGTACAGTTCTGGTCACCCTATTATAGAAAGGATATTATTAAACTAGAAAGAGTGCAGAAAAGATTTACTAGGATGCTACCGGGACTTGATGGTTTGACTTATAGGGAGAGGTTAGATAGACTGGGACTTTTTTCCCTGGAGAGTAGGAGGTTTAGGGGTGATCTTATAGAAGTCTATAAAATAATGAGGGGCATAGATAAGGTAGATAGTCAAAATCTTTTCCCAAAGGTAGGGGAGTCTATAACGAGGGGACATAGATTTAAGGTGAGAGGGGAGAGATACAAAAGGGTCCAGAGGGGCAATTTTTTCACTCAAAGGGTGGTGAGTGTCTGGAACGAGCTGCCAGAGGCAGTAGTAGAGGCGGGTACAATTTTGTCTTTTAAAAAGCATTTGGACAGTTACATGGGTAAGATGGGTATAGAGGGATATGGGCCAAGTGCAGGCAATTGGGACTAGCTTAGTGGTATAAACTGGGCGACATGGACATGTTGGGCCGAAGGACATAAGAACATAAGAACATAAGAAATTGGAGCAGGAGTAGGCCAATCGGCCCCTCGAGCCTGCTCCGCCATTCAATAAGATCATGGCTGATCTGATCCCAACCACAAATCTAAAGAACACAAGAAGTCGGAGCAGGACCCGGCCACATAGCCCCTGGGCCCTCTCCGCCACCCACAGGGCATTGACCGATCCGAACTCAGCTTCATGTCCAATTTCCTGCCCGCTCCCCATAACCCCTAATTCCCTTTACTTCTAGGAAACTGTCTATTTCTGTTTTAAATTTATCTAATGATGTAGCTTCCACAGCTTCCTGGGGCAGCATATTCCACAGACCTACCACCCTCTGAGTGAAGAAGTTTCTCCTCATCTCAGTTTTGAAAGAGCAGCCCCTTATTCTAAGATTATGCCCCCTAGTTCTAGTTTCACCCATCTTTGGGAACATCCTTACTGCATCCACCCGATCAAGACCCTTCACAATCTTATATGTTTCAATAAGATCGCCTCTCATTCTTCTGAACTCCAATGAGTAGAGTCCCAATCTACTCAACCTCTCCTCATATGTCCGCCCCCTCATCCCCGGGATTAACCGAGTGAACCTTCTTTGTACTGCCTCGAGAGCAAGTATGTCTTTTCTTAAGTATGGAGACCAAAACTGTATGCAGTATTCCAGGTGCGGTCTCACCAATACCTTATATAACTGCAGCAATACCTCCTTGTTTTTATATTCTATCCCCCTAGCAATAAAAGCCAACATTCCGTTGGCTTTCTTGATCACCTGCTGCACCTGCATACCAACTTTTTGATTTTCTTGCACTAGGACCCCCAGATCCCTTTGTACTGCAGTACTTTCCAGTCTCTCGCCATTAAGAAAATAACTTGCTCTCTGATTTTTCCTGCCAAAGTGCATAACCTCACATTTTCCAATATTATATTGCATCTGCCAAATCTCCGCCCACTCACCCAGCCTGTCTATATCCCCTTGCAGGTTTTTTATGTCCTCCTCACTCTCTACTTTCCCTCCCATCTTTGTATCATCTGCAAATTTTGATATGTTGCACTCGGTCCCCTCCTCCAAATCGTTAATATAGATTGTAAAGAGTTGGGGACCCAGCACCGACCCCTGTGGAACACCACTGGTTACTGGTTGCCAGTCCGAAAATGAACCATTTATCCCAACTCTCTGCTTCCTGTTAGATAACCAATCCTCCACCCACGCCAGAATATTACCCCCAATCCCGTGATTTTTTATCTTAAGTAATAATCTTTTATGTGGCACCTTGTCGAATGCCTTCTGGAAGTCTAAATACACTACGTCCACTGGTTCCCCTTTATCCACCCTATACGTTATATCCTCGAAGAACTCAAGCAAATTTGTCAGACATGACTTCCCCTTCATGAAGCCATGCTGACTTTGTCCTATTAAATTATGCTTATCTAAATGTTCCGTTACTGTCTCCTTAATAATAGACTCCAAAATTTTACCCACCACAGATGTTAAGCTAACTGGCCTATAATTTCCAGCCTTCTGCCTACTACCCTTTTTAAATAACGGTGTTACATTAGCAGTTTTCCAATCTGCCGGGACCTCTCCTGAGTCCAGGGAATTTTGGAAAACTATCACCAAAGCATCCACAATCCCTACTGCCACTTCCCTCAAGACCCTAGGATGGAAGCCATCAGGTCCAGGGGATTTATCCGCCTTGAGTCCCATTATTTTACTGAGTACCATCTCCTGTTTCCATGTTGTAACTTCTATGATTCTATGATACATGCAATGAATGCAGCTTGCCGTTTTTAACCTTGATTGTGCTGATATGAAATGACAGGTATCAGCCTCTAAATCAGAAGGTTGTGGGTTCAGGTCCCACTCTAGGGATTTGAGCACAAAATCTACGCTGACACTCCAGTGCAGTACTGAGGGAGTGCTGCACTGTCGGAGGTACCGTTATTCAGATGAGACGTTAAACTAAGACCCCGGCTGTCCTCTCAGGTGGATGTTAAAGATCCCATGGCACTATTTTGAAGAAGAGCTGGAGTGTGCTCCCTGATGTCCTGGCCAATATTTAATCCATAACCAACCTCACTAAAACAGATTATCTGGTCATTATCACATTGCTGTTTGTTCGACCATGCCGTGTGCAAAATTGCTGCTGTGTTTCCTACATTACAACAGTGACTACACTTCAAAAAAGTACATAATTGGCTGTAAAGCGCTTTGGAGTATCTTGGGGTTGTGAAAGGCGCTCTAGAAATGCACGTCTTTCTTTCTTTTCTTTTTTCAGGGCTGGGGCTTCGCAGCTGGGATTTGCCCAATATTGATAGTTCTGTGCAGTCGGGCAAATGTGAGCAGCACTTGAGAATAGTTAAATCTGACAAGAGTAGGAGACTCCGCTCAACTCTAATCAGATCGTCAGCTTAACACCTGTGGGGGCAACTGTGTGCATTGGATAGGATGTTCAGAAGTGCGATGGCCAGGAACCCACCTGGAGGCAAGGTGAGGGGAGGGGAGGGACTGGCTGGAAATGTTCGGAAGTGTGCTGAAGTATCAGTGTGAGTATGAGGATTTGTAGTTGTCCCTCAACATTTCAATTAAGCAAGCAGTTGAGGCGAGTAGCATAGCTGCATTTAAGGGGAAGCTAGATAAGTACATGGACTTAACAGCTGGGTGAAACTATGAAAGTGATACGAAAATACGAACATATGAAACTGACGGGCAGGAAAAGATCAGCTGGCCCATCATAAGAACATAAGAACATAAAAAATAGGAGCAGGAGTAGGCCATTCGGCCCCTCGAGCCTGCTCCGCCATTCAATCAGATCATGGCTGATCTTCGACCTCAACTCTACTTTCCCGCCCGATCCCCATATCCCTTGATTCCCCTACTAGCCAATAATTTATCTATCTCAGTCTTGAATACACTCAACGACTGAGCATCCCCAGCCCTCTGGTTGAGAATTCCAAAGATTCACAGCCCTCTGAGTGAAGAAATTTCTCCTCATCTCGGTCCTAAGTAGCCAACCCTTGTTGTTGTAATGGCTTTCAGTCCATCTGTATTAGAGCATAAGAACATAAGAAATAGGAGCAGGAGTAGGCCATACGGCCCCTCGAGCCTGCTCTGCCATTCAATCAGATCATGGCTGATCTTCGACCTCAACTCCACTTTCCTGCCCAATCCCCATATCCCTTGATTCCCCTAGAGTCCAAAAATCTGTCTATCTCAGCCTTGAATATATTCAATGACTGAGCATCCACAGCCCTCTGGGGTAGAGAATTCCAAAGATTCACAACCCTCTGAGTGAAGAAATTTCTCCTCATCTCGGTCCTAAATGACCGATCCCTTATCCTGAGACTATGCCCCCTAGTTCTAGACTCTCCAGCCAGGATAAAAAACCTCTCAGCATCTACCCTGTCAAGCCCCCTCAGAATCTTGTATGTTTCAATGAGATCACCTCTCATTCTTCTAAACTCCAGAGAGTATAGGCTCATTCTACTCAATCTCTCCTCATAGGACAACCCTCTCATCCCAGGAATCAATCTAGTGAACCTTCATTGCAGTGCCTCGAAGGCAAGTATATCCTTCCTTAGATAAGGAGATTAAAACTGTACTCAGTACTCCAGGTGAGGTCTCACCAAAGCCCTGTACAATTGTAAGATTTCCTTTCTCTTGTACTCCAACCCCCTTTTAATAAAGGCCAACATGCCATTTGCCTTTCTAATTGCCTGCTGTACCTGCATACTCACATTTTGTGTTTCTTGTACAAGAACACCAGTATTTAATAGTTTCTCACCATATAAAAAATATTCTATTTTTCTATTCTTCCTACCAAAGTGAATAACCTCACATTTCCCCACATTATACTCCATCTGCCACTTTCTTGCCCACTCACTTAACCCATCTATATCACTTTGCAGACTCTTTGGGCTCAATTTTAAAACCGAGCCGGGAAGGGGGCGGGGGTCAAATTGAGGCCAGGAAACCCATTAGTACGGGTTTCCCGGACATCTTTATGATTTTGACGTAAGGACATCTTTTATTTTTTTGTCGGTTTCCGGTCCGACTGACCGGCTGATTGACAGGCTGGTCTCAGTCGGTCGGGAAACCAGCCAGGGAGAGGACATGTTTGGGTAAGTCTGCAGGTAAGTCTTTGTTTGTATGGATGGGGGAGGGCACGGAGGGGCATGGGTGGGCACAGGTTGGCAGGGGTGGGCATAGGTTGGCATTTGTGGGCATAGGTTGGTACGGGGGTCGTGAGTCATGGGGGATGGGATCAAGGGTCAGTCACGGGGTGGGGGGTGTCAGGATTGGGGGTCATCGCGGGGGTCCGTGATCTTTGAAGGGGAGGATCGGGGTTGGGGGTCGGGGGGGAGGTTCGGGGTCGGGGGAAGGATTGGGGAGGATCAGGGAGGGAGTCCGGGGGAGGATTCGGGAGGGGGAGGGCTGGGTTCGGGGGTCCACGATCGGGAGGGGGGTCCGTGATCGGGGGTCGGGTGTCCACAATCGTTGGGGGGTCAGTGCAGGTAGGCTTGTTGGGCCTGGAGGAAGCACACCTGCTCCTCCGGGCCCACAAGCTGTGCCTTTCGAGGCACCTACCTGTTAGCCTCGGGCCTTCTCGCCTCCTTTCATGAGGCGTAAAACAGAAGGCCTGGGAATCCCGGCTCCCTGGGGTTGAAATCAGGAAGTCCAGAAAAGTGGAGGCCCGAAGCCTCCTTAAAAGCTTTTAAGGCCTGACCCTCCTCCTGGGAGCGGGTTGGTCGCCCGCCCCTCTTCCCACCCTAGTATAAACGGAACTGGGCAGGTTGGAGGTGGGTTGGGGGCGGGTCTGAAATGGTGACAATTTTCAATGCTCCTCGGTCCCCAACCCACCCGTTTTTCACTTTGAAAATTGAGCCCTTTGTGTCCTCCTCACAGCTTACTTTCCCACCTAGCCTTGTATTGTCAGCAAACTTGGACACATTACACTTGGTCCCCTCATCTAAGTCAATAGTGTAGACTCTAAATAGCATCAAGCCTGCCCCACACCATGATGGCCGGATCATCATGGCTAAACACTTCTTCCCTCCCCCTCCCCCCCCCCCCCACCTCATACCCACCCCCCATACCCATGTAATGGGAGAGGCAAACAGCAGAAAAAATCCAAGGGAAAAAATACTCTGTAAAATTCCTGTCCAATCCACTCAGGCGATCGAAACTAATCCAGGAGATCGCATGGACCAAGTGTTATCTGTAAAGACACTTACTTTCTATATGATGCGATCTCTGTCCCAGTCAGGAACTGGTCCAGCTCCCTATTGAAGGTATATACCAGCACCCACCAGACCAGCCGGCAATGTATTCCAGAGACTCACTACTCTCGGGGAAAAGAAGAACTGTCTGAACTGTCTAACATCCAGTCTATTCCTGCTCTTACACAGTTTAAACTCATGTCCCCTTGTCGTCCGCAATCTGTTAAACTGGAATAGTCTTATCAATAGGGAAACTATCCAGCCCTTTAATTATTTTATAGACCTCTATCAGGTCACCTCTAAGTCTACGCTGCTCTAAAGTAAATAGACCAAGGCCCTTGAGCCATTTTGAGTAGCTGAGGTCCTTTAAGCTCGGAATCATTCTTGGAGCTCTCCTCTGAACCTTTTCCAAGGCTGTTATATCCCCCACCATGTGGGGGGACCAAAACTGGACACAGTACTCCCGATGTAGTCTGACCAGCGGTCTATATAGTGTAAAAATGATGCCCTTTGATTTATACTGAATGGTTATATTAATACAGCCCAATGCCTTGTTGGCTTTAGCTATAGTTTCTCTACATTGGTCATCAAGCTTTAGTGATCTATGCTCAATAACACCAAGATCTTTTTGTCACTCAACCTCTTTCAGTTTTGTTCCCTGCAAATGATACATATATTCAGCATTGGCCCTACCAACATGCATGACACTACATTTATTTAAATTAAACGCCATTTGCCAATGCAGATAAGTCTTTGTTTGTATGGATGGGGGGCATGTAGGGGTATGGGGGGCATGGGGGGCATGGGTGGGAACGGGGGCTTGGGGCATGGGTGGGCACGAGGGCATGGGGGCACAGGTCAGCATGGGCATGCATAGGTTGGCATGGGTTGGCACAGGGATTGTGAGTCATGGGGGATGGGATTGGGGGTCAGTCACATCTAAATCTTTTTGAATTTGATTGTACTCCTCTACTGTCTTAATTCTTCCACAGATTTTAGTGCCATCTGCAAACTTACCTACCATACTCCCAACACCACTGTCCAGGTCATTAATAAAGACCGTGAAGAGTAGCGGGCCCAGGCCCGATCCCTGGGGGCCACCACTAGTAACATGTCTCCAGGCTGATCCACCTCCGTTAACTAAAACTTCTTGGCTGTGGGTTTGGAGCCAATTCCTAATCCAGTTTTTCAAATTTCTATTTATACCATGAGATCCTATGTTGTGAAGTAACCTAGTGTGAGGCACCTAATCAAAGGCTTTCTGAAAGTCCAGGTAGACACTGCCTACCGGATTATACTCATTCACTCCCCTAGTGACTTCCTCAAAAAACTCGATCAAATTTGTTAGGCACAACCGATTTTTTCAGAAGTCGTGTTGTGAATTTCTAATGGTCCCTTCCCTCTCCCAATGATCATAAAGGGCATCTCTTATGATCCCTTCTAGCATCTTCCCAATAATGGATGTCAGACTGATAGGCCTGTCGTTCCCTGACTCTGATTTGTCTCCTTTTTTGAAAATAGGAACGACATGAGCTAGCTTCTAGCCTAAGGAAACTATCCCTGACTCTACTGAACTATTAACAATACTGGAAAAGAGCACCAGTCCATCTCTTTAATCACCCTTGGATGGACATTATCCACACCTGGAGCCCTATCAATTTTGAGCTTTCCTAACCTATCCAAGGTGACATTACAATCTATTTTAATATTAATAATGCAATTCAATACTAAGCACCCCTCACCTGGAACATAAGCACTGTCTACAGGAGTATAGCCTGATGCAAAATAGTCATTTAGCAACTCTGCCAGAACCTGAGAATCAGTTTGAATCTGCCGTACGGTATCCTTAAGTGGCCCTATACGGTCCTTTATGGTCTCCTGACTACGGAGATAGCTAAAAAAGCTTTTGCTATTACTGCCACAATTACGTACCATCTTCTTTTCCAAAGATCTCTTGGCTAATCTAATGGCTGTTTTTGTCTTCCTTAATTGCGTGCGATACTTTTCCCCGTTCTCTTGCGAATTAAATGCTGTAACTGTGTAGAATGCCTTTTGTTTCGATCGAATCTGCCTCTGTACATTCCTCGTCAACCATAGTGGTTTTGTTTTATCATTGGGATATACATGGCTTCATTCTGTTTGAGAATGGTTTTAAATAGAACCCATTTTTCCTCAGTAATTAATTGCCCATCTAGTAGGGTTGCCCAGTCAACCTTTGCCAGATCTTCAGCCATTTTTGTAAAGTTAGCCCTCTTAAAATCTGGGACCAGCATTAGATCGGCTGCAGCCTTAGATTGGCTAATAAAATTAAACCTAATGATATTATGATCAGAGCTAACCAGGTATTCCCCCACATGGAGGTTTGATACAGCACTAGGGTCACTGCTAAAAATTAGCTCTAGAATGTGTTTATCCCTAGTTGCCTCACCGACATGCTGTGTAAGGAAACAATTATTTATGGTGTCTACAAAAGTCTCAGCTGCTCTCCCCACTACACTAGATGGTTCACCATCGGACCATTTAATACAAAGAAAGTTGAAGTCTCTCATAATGCAAATTGGACCCAGGCTAGAAGGCTTAGTAGTTTGTGAACAAAGTTCCTCATCAGCTAGGGGTGCCTGTCCTGGAGGTCTGTAACAGGTGCCAATCACAAACTTAGGGTCATTAGCTTGGACTAATTGACTCCATGTCATAAGCTACAATACTCTGGTCAGACACTTGGAGAACTGTTCTCGATTATCATACCATAGAAATGATATAGAGTGGAAAGGGTGCAGAAATCGGTTACTAGTCCGGTTGGAGATCTGGTCTATGGCAGTGTTTATGCTCCAGATGAGTCTCCTCGTAAAGGGGATGAGCTATTAAAAAGATTAGAGTTTGATAGACTTGAAAAGGAGAAACTTGCAGGGCTATGGGGAAAGAGCAGGGAAGAGGGACTAATTGGATAGCTCTTTCAAAGAGACGGCACAGACACGATGGGCTGAATGGCCTCCTTCTGTGCTGTACGATTCTATGATCGTTACATGAGGGAGAAAGGAATAGAAGATTATGCTAATAAGGTTAGATGAAGTAGGGTGAGAGGAGGCTCGTGTGGAGCATAAATACCAGCATAGATCAGTTGGGCCGAATGACCGTGTGGAACAGTCTTCGAGAGAAAGAAGGTGATTCAACTTTAAAAGGAGCTCAATTGATATTTGTTGAGAAGGGAGATCGAGGCCTATAGAAATAGTAACTGCACTGTCTGTTTTTTTTTCAGGGGAGATAGCAAATGGAACTTTGTCCCTTAAAGTAGAGGAGCAATAGATAGTGGGGTGGGGGAAGTCCGTGATAAAATAATCAAACAGGGAGTGTGGATGGAGCAGGCTTTGATGGGCTGAGTGCCCTTCCCTCGCTGTATTTTCTTATCGGCTAACATAAGAACAACACAAAATGAAAACAGAAAATGCTGGACCTTTCACTGACCTTAAATGTTTCTTTCTCCATAGATGCTGCCTGACCTACTAAGTGTTTCCAGCATTTTCTGGTTTTATTTTAGATTTCCAGCATCCGCAGTATTTTGCATAAGAACAACACAAATGGGGAATGGGATGCTTTTCTTGTCGTTTCATCTAGTTCTCCCTGCCATGATTGTAGTTGTATCAGATTGAAACTGTTTTATTATCTCCTCTTGATTACTTTAACCATAATACCTATGATGGAGAGAGAGAGAGCTAGAGAGGAGATAGAGAAAGAGAGAGATAGCAAGAGAGAGAGATAGAGAGAGGAGAGATAGCAAGGGAGATAGAGAGGAGAGAGAGAGATAGAGAAACAGAGAGATAGAGGAAAGGCAGAGATAGCAAAATAGAGAGAGATAAAGAGAGAGAGATTGAGAGATAGAGAGGAGAGAGAGATAAAGTGAGAGAGAGAGAGGAGAGATAGAAAGAGATAAAGAGAGATTTAGAGAGATAGGAGGAAAAATTGGATACGGGTCCGTTCTGGGCGATGCGGTACCACCTCCCGCCCGATGGACCCTACGCAGGCAGCACATGAACTTCGTGCTGCCTGCTACTTACCATGAAATCTCTGTGCAGCAAACGCAGCCCTCGCTGCTGAGAGGCTGCACGGAGAATGAGGAAGTTGGAAATGGGGTGTGCACAGCGCAGATCATCAGCAGCCTTCACTACTTAACGGTGCAGGCACATTTCAAATGGCAGATAAACAGCCAACTAGGAGAAGGGAGAATGGCATTGCGAATAGCTGCACCGACAATAGAGAGGGCTCCACGATTCTCTGACGATGCTCTGGAGGCTCTGGTGGAAGGCGTGGACCAAAGGAGGGCAAGCATGTGCCCGCAGGGTGGCCAGAGACCCTCTAGACTACAGCTATGTAGGCATTGGCAGGCTGTGGCGCAGGAGGTGAATGCGAGGAGCATTGCACCACGCAGGTGGGTGCAGTGCCAGAAGAAGTTTAATGATTTGACACGAGTGGTCAAGGTGAGTGAATGCAAGTGTCAAGTGGCACATCTTACCAACTGCACCAATACTCCATGCCTCCCGTCACCCACCCACCCACCCACCCACAAACACTGCCTCCATACGCAATGCTGCATCTCACCCCCACATAGTACCACACTTGCAGGCCACACAACCATCACTCACAGGTCACACAAACTGGCAGCTATTCTACCACGACAGGTACATCACCCACACACCTTGCAGGACGCTCACTGACACACTGTCCTCTGTCTTGCAGGAGAAGGTGGCCTATAACACCCAGCAGCAGGAGGGACCTGAGGCTGGTCGGGCACGTCTGCACGTCCTCACCCCCCCTAGAGGAGATGGTGCTGTGGATCATTGGGCGGGCCGTCGCTGCAGCCGTCACAACGTGCCACGCTGGAGGTCCCGATCAAGGGGGTCTCTGCATATCTAATGCTCCTTCTCCTTTTCCACATCTTCCTCCTCCCATAATCTTTTCTGACTCACGTGCTGCACATGCTGTCAGCATGCACTTCTTACTTGCTGCTCTCCCCACTCCACAACTCAACCTGTTTCCCTTTGTCATTGCAGATACCCAAGAACACATGACGCCACCTGAGGAGAAGGAGGAGGAGGAGGAGGAGGAGAGGGGGACACTGAAGCCACACCGTCACTCAATCTGACACTTGCATCCACGAGCTCAGAGGCTGACACTCCGCGTCCTTTCGAGGTTAGGTTAGAGGAGGGATCTGCACTGAGCACGAGTGCGCAGGAGCCAGGGCGGAGGGAACGGATACCACAGGTGCCAGCTCGCCGGAGGGAGAGGTCACTCACTCGTCAGATGAGGACTTCGATGGGCCAGGCTACAGAAGATGGGTGATGGGCGTACACCAACAAATGCTTGGGGCACTGGAAAGCCTGCCTGAAAACCTGCGCACAATGAGAAGGGGCATGGAGGAGTCCAGCTCTAACTTGGCACAGGGCTTTGCGCAGAGCTTGGAGCCCATCCTTTCCCACATGGAACGGGTGGTCACCTCCGTCAGTGCACCTGTGGAACCCACCATGATACAGCATCTGATGACTGATGTCACAGCTTCCATTGCAGCACAAACATCTGCCGTCCAAGGTCTGACTGCAGCATTTGCAGCTCAGACTGTTGCCTTGGATGCTCAGACTGCTACAATCATGGGTCTGGGGACCACTGTGGAACGGGGCATTCAGGGCATCACAGCACTCCAGCAATCCGTTCTTCAGCCGATCACCAGGATTACTGAGGCGCCGCCCCGGGATAGTGACAGTGGCGCCATGGCAGTCGGACCTGCTGTCCTCTCTCAGGACGACAGCCTTCCTGCTCCCACCCCTGCCACTTCGCCAGTGCCCCTGTTGTTGCCTATCAGCCAGCCAGGCCAGACTGCTGCAGCCCATGCTGAGATGGTGCAATCTGAAGCCGGGCCCTCCCGGCCCAGAGCTGCTCGAGGTCGTTCTCCAAGGCCATCTGCATGCTCCTCCATTGAAAGCCAGCAGCCTTCCACCACCCATGCTCCACCCTCTGGGGAAGCACCTCGTAGGAGCACCAGGATAGGTAAAGGCACACGGACAACAGGCACTAAGGGAATGCACAAGGGTGAATAGCACTGTTATGTTTGCATAATTTCACTTATTCATTGATAAATGAGACTTTGATTTTGCATTTGGTGGTGGTTTTTATTGATACTATGAGCTGAGAGGGACACCAATGTGTAATCAGATGGAGGGCGATTTGATTGTCTTGTGGGAGAGGAAAGGTGGGGAGTGTAGGACTGTTGGTGAGTTGGGGGATGTAGTTCACATTATTGATAGTGGGCACGGATCAGGCGAGCACGCAGAGCCCTTGCAGACAAGGCGTGTAGTTCCTGTTGTACCCTTGCGTCTTCCTCCACTTCCTCTTCTGGCTCCTCCCACTCCCCCTCCTCCTCCTCCTCAGCCTCTTCCTCCTCCTTCTCCTCAGCTTCTTCCTCCTCAGCCTCCTCCTCCTCCACCACTGGCTCAAGATCTTCTGCAGTCATTGGTGGCAAACGCTGGTCCCTCATGATGGCGAGGTTGTGCAGCCTGCAGCAGACCACCGCGAATCTGCCCACCCGCTCAGGGAAGTAATGCAGGGCTCCTCCAGACCGTTCCAGGCAACAGAAGCATTGTTTGAGGAGGTCTATGGTGTATGCCACAATGTTGCATGTGGCAGCATGGCTCTCATTATAGGCTTGCTGTGCACGTGTGCGTGGATTATTGACCGGTGTCATGAGCCATGGCGTGAGGGGATAGCCCTTGTCATCGAGTAACCAGCCTTTGACTTGCCGAGTTAGATGAAAGATAGCTGGCACGTTGGACTGCCGCATGACGAAGGCATCGTGACTACTTCCAGGGTAGCGGGCATCGACCTCCAAGATGCGATGCGTGTGGTCGCACACCAGCTGCACGTTGAGGGAGTGGAAGCCCTTTCAGTTGACGAAGAGAGCCGACTTGATGTGCGGGGCACGCAGGACAATCTGCGTACAGTCCATGGCTCCCTGCACCATGGGGAAGCCAGCAATGCGGGTGAACCCCCGTGCTCGCTCGTTCTGCTTGTCTCTGTGGAGAGGGAAGGTGATGAACCTGTTCCTCATCTGGTACAGTGCGTCTGTGACCTCCCTTATGCAGCAGTGCACTGCGTACTGCGAGGTGTTGCACATGTCGCCAGCAGAGGCCTGAAATGATCCTGAGCCGTAGAAATTCAGCACCACGGTGACCTTCACAGTCACAGGCAATGTTGTCCTCACCCTGCTCTGAGGCTGCAGTTGTGGCCGCACCAGTTGACAGATCTCGGTGACGGCTTCCTTGGTGAACCTCAGGCGTCGGATTCAATCCTCCTCGGTCATGTTGAGGTAAGAGAATTGATCCTGGAAGGCCCTCATTGGTTGGGCCTCCTGCTCAGTGCCCTGCGCCTCCTCGTCCTCCATCTCCTCGCAGCTTGACCTGCTGGGCGTGGCCTCTCTGCATGCTCCCAGTCATGCTCAATGCCCAACAGGAGCCCTAGTAGACCGCCCATGGTTGGCAGGAATGTTGTTCCACCACAGATTTAACTTTCTGACCTGTAAGGCAATACCTGTCAAAGCACTCTCAAATGTAGTGTAGGAACTCTCAGTAAGAATAGGGAGCTTCAAAAAACACTTCCTACTCCTCCAGCAGCCAGAAGCAATAATCCAGCAACTAACCAGCAACACTTGCATGGCCCTTTAAATAGCGCTGGTGGGTGGTCCTTCAGGCACTGTAAGAAACGCTGAGATGGTCGGGGATAAGACTGTGCGTGGAGTTGAGCATTAAGGTCGAAAATGGTGTGTATCACTTTAAATCAGTGTTGCACACTGATTACAGCCATTTTCTCCCTACTTTACATGCTTCCTGCGTCCAGTATTAGCGCCTGCGCTAACTTCTATACCAAGATGGCGCACGTCACGCAAGAAATGTGCGTGCGCATCCAAGACGCCATCTTGGATGTTGAAACAACGGGCGCTACACGGCCCAATTTAGCGCCCATAGAGAGAGAGAGAGAGAAGAGAGAGATATTGCGAGAGATAGAGAAATAGAGAGAGAAAGAGGTAGAGAGAGAGAAAGAGGAGAGAAATAGCGAGAGATCTGGGCTCGATTTTACAATGGGTTGGCAGCGGGGGGTGAAGGTGCGAGTGGCAAACCCGCAGGGACAAAACTTATCGTGTCCGACGTGATCGCACGTTGATTGATGATGATTAACGCCCTCTCCGGGTTTCACGCCCAGCAGTCCCTGATTGACAGGCTGTCTGTCGTCAGAAGCTGCAACGCGAGGGGGGGTGGGAAAGAGAGAGAGTGAGATGTCATCCAGCGCTGGACTGGAAGACCGGGGTGGGGGGAGAGGGGAAAATTGGGGGGGGAGAGAGGGGAAGATCGGGGGGGGGGAGGGGTAGATTGGGGGGACATCAGATCAGGAGGGAGAAGGGAAGATCGGGGAGAGGAGATGGCCGGGGGGGGGCGGGGTCAGGAGAAGATTGGGAGGACACGGAAGGGGAAGAGGGGGACATCAGGGGTTGAAGAGGGGGACTTCGGGGGGACATCGAGGGGGTGAAGAGGGGGACATTGGAGCGGGAGTGAATCACCAGGCATGAGTCAGAAGCGGTGGGCAAGCCGCTCAGTTAAGTTAAAAATCGTTCTAATCCCTTCATCTGTCACAGGTAAAGAGCCTTAAGTACCTCAATGAGGTACATTTGGCTCTTCAATTGTCATTCCACTGGCTTTAATTGTCAGCGGGACTTCTGTTTTCGGGTCGCCCGGGTGCACACAGGTCGGTCGCTGGGAGACTCGGAAGTCGGCGGGTTGGAACCGGCTTCCGAACCCGAACGGGATTTCCGCGATTTTCAGAACCCGCCCCTGCCCCCAACGCACCCGCAAATGCCTCCTAAAATCACCCCCAGAGAGAGGAGAGATAGGTAGAGACAGATAGAGATAGTGAGAGAGACGAAAGAGATAGATAGATACACACCCTGGCCAAAGTCAGTTCAGTTCAGTTCAGTTCAGTTCATTTGGCTAAGAGAACGAGCTGAGCTCAGGGATTTTCTTACCTGGCATTCACCTGCTCCCAGCATTAAGTGACTGGGATAGGTTGTTCCAGCAACACATGTGCTTAAGTAGAGGAGTCAGTGAAGCACAGCAGAGTGACAGTAAAAGTTGGAGCCAAATCTAATATTCAGTCAGAGCGCGAAGTGACCCTCTGACGTCTAGGCTTCCTCCCTTCGCAGGAATGGCTGGTTCTTGCCAGGAGTTTAGTCCCATTGAGACACATCGGATAATAACAAACCCCAGCATGCATAATGTATGTGTGTGAGAGGGTCTTTGTAGAGACATTAATAAAGAAACTATATGATGACCTGGAATTTCCTTGCAGCTGATCCCACTCCGCTGCCGTAACTTTGCCGGAAGCGCGGCGGAAACCTGGCGGAGCAGGATCAGCTCTGAGGAAATTCCATGCCACGGAGGCTGCAAGACCAGACCATCTATTCTCTGCTTTCCGCACTCTCTCCACAACCGGCTTTAAACGGTTCTTTCTCTTTGGTTAGGGTTTTAAACAAAATAATATACTGGAAGTTACAGAATGGAGCCAGTTTGCACCAAACTCGATGTCCTTTGTTTTTTTATTTGGTCTCAGGATGTGGACGTCACTGGCAAGGCCACATTTGGTGCCCATCCCTAGTTTCCCTCAGAGGATGGTGGTGAGCCTTCTCCCCGAATCGCTGCAGTCTTTATGGTGATGGTACGCCCAAAATAGTGATAGGTGGGGAATTCCAGGATTCTGGCCCCAGTGACAATGAAGGAACAGTGATCTATATCCAAGTCAGGATAGTGCCTGCACCCCATTTCACACAAAGAGCCTCTTGGCTTTTGGTTAATCCTGGGACCAAAATAAAAATGTCAGAGGTCAGTTGCTATCGACACAGGAGTCTATAGCAACTTCTTCACACAAAGGATGCTGGGAATCTGGAACTCTCTCCCCCAAAAAGCTGAGGGTCAATTGAAAATTTCAATACCGAGATTGATAAGATTTTTGTTACACAAGGGATTTAAGGGTTACGGAACCAGGGCTGGTAGATGGAGTTAAGATACAGGTCAGCCATAATCTAATTGAATGTCGGAACAGACTCGAGGGGTTGAATGGCCTACTCTTGTTCCTTTGTCTGGACATTATCCCATGTCGGCTTAATTTTTTAGCTTCCATTCTATGGACAGTGCACAGCCGCTTCCTGCTTGTGTTAGGAATTGTTTTTTTTACTGTATTGCTGACCCCACGGCTGACAATGGAGAACAAACAGTATCTTGTCTACGCGATGTTGGTGTGGATCCCTTCACCAGGCATCTCATCGTCCATCACGGGGGGGGGGGGGGGGGGGGGCTATTTTTCCACAGCAACATTGCATGTCCATCAGAAATCAGTACAGCTGGAAACCAAAGACTGCATTACTGGGAACAAACGCCTTTGCAGACGTGGAAATGAATGGGCAGAACAGATATAACATGTTTGCGAAATGGTTCAATCTAAATCGCATGCTGCGTTAAGATGCAAAGGAAGGCGGGGCCTCGTGTTAGAGAACATGGGCCGTTTAGGACTCATTACTCCAGAAGCTCTTCAAAACCACTGATGGATTCTGATCATAATTAATATTTGCTCGTTTGTTGCACATGAAGACAGAGTGCAAAGCACGATTTAGAATTTCCTGCAAATTTGAGTACAGATAGGGGCGCAATGACGCCCGGGTCTGCTGTCCCAGGCCAAACTCGGGGTCCCCGTCAGGGGCAGCGATCTGTGTCCAATAGGCAGCCCCCCACCTGTTATAACGAGAGCAGCTTAGCCTCCCTGCCTCCCCACCCTGATCCCATTGGAACAAGAAGCCACTCAGCAATGCCTGGGAGTCCCAGGGTCGGAGAGCAGCAGCCCAGGCTTCTCCATTGAGGTAAGATTTAACGGATCAGGAAGGGGGGAGGGGGAATTGTGCTGGGGGTGTGGAGGGGCCCCCAATATTCTTGGGGACCGGGTCTCCAAGAATTCTTAATTCGACTCTTGAGTGCAGAGCACAGCAGAGAAACCTTTCCAACAGTAACTGCACTTCAAAAGTATTTCATTGGCTGTAAATCGCTTTGGGACGTCCTGAGGTTGTGAAAGGTGCTATATAAATGGACATTCTTCTTCTGATTTGCACAGTGTCCGAAGTGATGCAGACTTGCCTCCAGTCACAGTCTGTGCTTTGGAACACTGCAATGAATGGCAAAGAATGTCAACTGCGAGCCAAACTGCTTATCTGCCCCACCCAAATCGCCCCTATCACCAGATCACACCTTGCTCTCTTCCCCCCCTACTCCTCAGGCACCTGCTCCTCCTTTGAGAATCTCACTTTGTTTAACCCTGCTCCTATAAAATCCTCGTTCTCTACCGCTTACCAGAAACTCGCACGGTGACGGCCCTGAAATTCCGCTGGGGCTCTGTCGCTCTCCCGCCATAACCGCTGTAGGAGACCAGTGGACCCCCAACCCCCCAGGAAATGGATCCCCCTCCCAGGAAATGGCATCGATGGCTGGTTAGGCTGTTTCCATGGCGGTTCGACCAACCGTTGACGTGACTCTGAATTTCAGGGCCGATGCTTTTAACCTCTTTAACTGTCAAGTCACTTAGGAACATTAGCAACAGGAGTAGGCCATTCAGCCCTTCGAGCCTGCTCTACCATTCAATTAGATCACGTCACAAGACCGTCCCGTACGTGGGCTTTGAGGAGAAGTGTTCTCCACCCCCCCCCAACTCCGGCGTTGAGTCCGCGGCCGCTCCCGATCCCGTCTCCATGATACGGAAATACATTTTCCCAGCTGCAGTCACTGTGGAAGGAACCAGGGTGATAAAGAAAACAGATGATCTGGTCGTTATCACATCGCTGGGCGCAAAATTGGCTTCCACCTTTCCTACATCACAACAGTGACTACACTTCAAAAAAGTACTTCATTGGCTGTGAAGCACTTTGGGACGTCCTGAGGTCATGAAAAGCACGATAGAAATGCAAGTTCTTTCTTTTATAGCGAATTTGGAACTGTGATTGTGCAATTGTTAGAGAAAGCGAGTATTTATTGTTTTACAATATGTACACAGATTTATTTAGCAATTTATCACATGATGAATCCAAAGTGTTGTTCTATCTCACAGTCAGCTATTTATTGGTAGATAAACTGGAGATGCCGTAAAAACTGGGAGGGGGAAGAGTAAAAAAAAAGGTGACTTCTGGACATAAAGCAGCTGTGAGTGGCAGATGGTCTTTCAGTATAACTGACTCTCTGAGGTGACTAACTCCCTTGCTGTTCGGATCGTGCCAATCCAAACAAATGGGACTTCAGACTGGAAACATAGTGATTTTAATTCTTTCCCTGCGGTTAATTCAAGGTAGGGTTTTCCTGGGCTACTTTGACGTTAAGCTTAATAATAGTTTCTTTTTCAGGTTAAACATCAGGAAATGCAAAGACTTGCATTTTGGGTAAAATCCAATAAGGAATTCAGCAGAAACTTCTTCACTCAGAGTGGTTAGAATGTGGAACTCACTACCACATGGAGCGGTTGAGGCGACTAGCATAGACGCATGTAATGGGAAGCACGTGAGGGAGAAAAGAGTAGAAGGACATGTTAATAGGGTGAGATGAAGAACCTTCAGATTTATTTGGGCCGAAGGTTGGGCCGAATGGCCTGTTTCTGAGCTGTAAAATTCTATGTAATTATTTTTATTTCAAATGGGTATTGTTACTGTTTTGGTCAGGAAGAGTCCTCAGGTGCCATTTTATGTCATGTGGAAGCAATGAAGTGATACTTTTGTGAGGCAATGATTGTTTTTCCTGATGCGCGTCGTACGTGGAAAGCTAGAGAGCTGTACGGCAAATGACATTGGCTTGCTGGGCGTCTCTAGACACCATTGGACAGGTAGGCCAGTGACGTTCCGATGGTGCCGATGCCCCTTTTGGGGACTGGTTTCTCATTTTTGTGTTCAAATCCCTCCATGGCCTCGCCCCTCCCTATCTCAGCAACCCCCTCCAGCCCTACAATTCTCCAAGAACTCTGCGCTCATCCAATTCTGGCCTCGATTTTAATCACCTCACCATTGGCGGCCGTGCCTTCAGTCGTCTAGGCCCTAAGCTCTGGAATTCCCTCAACTAAACCTCTCCGCCTCTCCACCTCTCTCTCCTCCTTTAATGTGCTCCTTAAAACCTACCTCTTTGACCAAGCTTTTGATCACTTGTCCTAATATCTCCTTAAGTGGCTCGGTGACAAATATTGTCTGATAATCGCTCTTGTGAAGTGCCTTGGGACGTTTTATTATGTTAAAGGTGCTATATAAATGCAAGTCTTTCTTTCTTCATTGAGATGTCAGTGGGCGAAAGGGTGTTGGAACTTATGGGAAGTTAAGAGATTTATGAGGGTCACGAGGGATGCTGAGTTTATGGGGCATCAAGGTGCCCAAAGGGACCTGGCACGTCTGAAAAGCTATAGAGGTTACAGGGTACGTGGGGGGAGTGTGCTCATAACCGTCAATTTTTACATGGGTTGAACTTGGGGTTCTCCCGATCGGCCGTCGTAACTTTGGCTGAAACGCCATTCACACAAAAGGAAAATTCCCATCTGGTGATCGGGCAAAATAAATCTGAAGGCGGACTCAGAAACTGTATTAGAGTCCAGATACCTCTCTGTATATAATGGCTGCTGTGGTTACGCTGCAAAAAAAGAATGTCTTGCATTTATATAGCGCCTTTCACGACCTCAGGACGTCCCAAAGCGCTTTACAGCCACTGAAGTATTTTTTGAAGCATAGTCACTGTTATAATGTAGGAAACACAGCAGCCAATATGCACACAGCAAGGTCCCATACCCAGCAATGTGATAATGACCAGATAATCTGTTTTATTGGTGTCGGTTGAGGGAGAAATATTGGCCAGGACATCGGAAGCAGATGGGGCCTTGGTTTAACGTCGCATCTAAAAGATGGCACCTCGGACAGTACAGCTGCTCCTTTGGAATTGTACTGAAGTCTCAGCCTAGATTTTGTGCTGATGTCTCCAGAGTGGGACTTGAACCTACAACCCTCTAACTTAGAGGCAGGAGTGCTACCACTGAGCCACAACTCACTCTGTAACTTCAGACAGGTGTAAGCTGGTCGTGCAGAGTAATGCCACACCACTTGTGCCAATCACTAGTCAGGGAAGGCAGGTGTGGAGGTCTCATCGGTGGCAACAGAAGTGCCAACAAAAAACTCCCCCATTGGAAGCCAGCTGATTGAATAGCCAGCGTTTGTCGAGCGGCTTCAGGGCATTCTCAAGGGGGAGGGGGAGCAGGCAGAGGTCGTGGTCCACATTGGGACCAACGACATAGGTAGGAAGGGAGATGAGGTCCTGCATCAAGAATTTAGGGAGCTAGGTAGCAGATTAAAGAGCAGGACCTCAAAGGTTGTAATCTCTGGATTACTCCCAGTGCCACGGGCTAGTGAGTATAGAAATAGGAGGATAGAACAGATGAATGCGTGGCTAAAGAGTTGGTGCAGGAGGGAGGGTTTCAGTTTCCTGGATCACTGGGTCTGCTTCTGGGGAAGGTGGGACTTGTACAAGTCGGACGGGTTGCACCTGAACCAGAGCGGGACAAATATCCTTGCGGGGAGGTTTGCTAGCACTGTTGGGGGGGGTTTAAACTAACTTGGCAGGGGGATGGGATACAGAGTGGAGCTACAATAGGGGGTGATGTGCAGCCAAATATAGAGAAAAAAACAAGTCAGCTTGGAAGACAGGGCAAATATGTGAGGGCAAGGCTGGATGGCATCTATTTTAATGCAAGGAGTCTTGCGAATAAGGTGGATGAACTGAAGGTGTTGATAAACACATGGGAGTATGATATTGTTGCTGTCACAGAGACATGGTTGAGGGAGGGGCAAGACTGGCAGCTCAATATTCCGGGGTACAGAATCTTCAGGCAAGACAGAGGGGGAGGTATAAGAGGAGGGGGGGTCGCAATATTAATTAAAGAATCAATTACTGCCATAAGGAGGGATGATATATTAGTAGGTTCCTCTAATGAGGCCATATGGGTGGAGCTTAAAAACAAAAAGGGGGCAAGCACTTTGATGGGAGTGTACTATAGGCCCCCAAACAGTCAGGGGGAGATAGAGGAACAGATATGTAGGCAAATCTCAGAAAATTGTGCAAATAATAGGGTAATAATAGTGGGGGATTTCAACTTCCCCAATATTAACTGGGATACTCAGAGTGTAAAAGGCTTAGAGGGTACAAAATTCTTAACGTGCATCCAGGAGAGCTTTTTGAGCCAGCATGTAGAAAGTCCTACAAGAGAGGGGGCGGTACTGGACCTAATTCTAGGGAATGTGGCCGGCCAAGTGGAAGAAGTGCGAGTAGGTGAGCACTTTGGTGAGAGTGACCATAATTTGGTGAGATTTAAGGTGGTCATGGAAAAGGACAGGGAGGGGCCGGAAATAAAGGTTCTAAATTGGGGGAAGGCCGATTTTAATAGGATAAGGCAGGATCTGGCCAAAATGGACTGGGATCAGCTGCTTGTAGGAAAATCCGCATCGGAGCAATGGGAGTCTTTCAGAAGGGAGATTGAGACCATACAATGGCAACATGTTCCCGTAAAGGTCAAGGGTGGTTCCAAGAACTCCAGGGAACCTTGGATGTCAGGGGATATACGAGAATGGATTAGGAAAAAAAGGAGGGCTTTTGGCAGATACAAAAGGCTAAAGACGGAGGAAGCCCTAGAGGAGTACAAAAAGTGCAGGGGGATACTTAAAAAAGAAATTAGGAGATCAAGGAGGGGCCATGAAATAACACTGGCGAGCAAAATAAAGGAAAATCCTAAGATGTTTTATAAGTATATTAAGGGTAAGAGGATGACTAGGGAAAAAATAGGGCCCATTAGGGACAAAAATGGCAATCTGTGTGTGGAGCCGGCAGATGTAGGAGGGGTTCTAAATGAATTTTTTGCATCTGTTTTCACTATGGAGAAGGACGATGTAGACATAGAAATACGGCAGGGGGACTGTGATATACTCGAACATATTAACATCGAGCGGGAGGAGGTACTGGCGGTTTTAGCAGGCCTAAAAATGGATAAATCCCCAGGCCCGGACGAAATGTATCCCAGGCTACTGTGTGAGGCAAAGGAGGAGATTGCGGGGGCTCTGACACATATATTCAGAACCTCTCTGGCCACAGGGGATGTGCCAGAGGACTGGAGAACCGCTAATGTAATACCATTATTCAAGAAGGGGAGTAGGGAAAAACCGGGGAACTACAGGCCAGTGAGCCTAACATCAGTGGTAGGAAAATTATTGGAAAAAATTCTGAAGGACAAAATTAGTCTCCACTTGGAGAAGCAAGGATTAATCAGGGATAGTCAACATGGCTTTGTCAAGGGAAGATCATGTCTGACTAATTTGATTGAATTTTTTGAGGGGGTGACTAGGCGTGTGGATGAGGGTAACGCAGTGGATGTGGTATACATGGATTTCAGTAAGGCCTTCGATAAAGTCCCCCACAGGAGACTGGTCAAGAAGGTACGAGCCCATGGAATCCAGGGTGCCTTGGCACTTTGGATACAAAACTGGCTTAGTGGCAGAAGGCAGAGGGTGATGGTCGAAGGTTGTTTTTGTGACTGGAAGCCTGTGGCCAGTGGGGTACCACAGGGATCGGTGCTGGGTCCCTTGCTGTTTGTGGTCTACATTAATGACTTGGATATGAATGTAAAAGGTATGATCAGTAAGTTCGCTGATGATACAAAAATTGGTAGGGTGGTAAATAGCGAGGAGGATAGCCTCAGTCTGCAGGACGATATAGATGGGTTGGTCAGATGGGCGGAACAGTGGCAAATGGAATTTAACCCGGAAAAGTGCGAGGTGATGCACTTTGGAGGGACTAACAAGGCAAGGGAATACACAATGAATGGGAGGACCCTAGGCAAGACAGAGGGTCAGAGGGATCTTGGTGTGCAAGTTCACAGATCCCTGAAGGCGGCGGAACAGGTAGATAAGGTGGTAAAGAAGGCATATGGGATACTTGCCTTTATTAGCCGAGGCATAGAATATAAGAGCAAGGAGGTTATGATGGAGCTGTATAAAACACAGGTTAGGCCACAGCTGGAGTACTGTGTGCAGTTCTGGTCGCCACACTACAGGAAGGATGTGATCGCTTTGGAGAGGGTGCAGAGGAGATTCACCAGGATGTTACCAGGGCTGGAGCGCTTCAGCTATGAAGAGAGACTGGGAAGATTGGGTTTGTTTTCCTTGGAGCAGAGGAGGCTGAGGGGGGACATGATTGAGGTGTACAAAATTATGAGGGGCACAGATAGGATGGATACTGAGGAGCTTTTTCCCTTCGTTGAGGGTACTATAACAAGGGGACATAGATTCAAGGTAAAAGGCGGGAGGTTTAGAGGGGATTTGAGAAAGAACTTTTTCACCCAGAGGGTGGTTGGAGTCTGGAACTCACTGCCTGAAAGGGTTGTGGAGGCAGGAACCCTCACAACATTCAAGAAGCATTTGGATGAGCACTTGAAATGCCATAGCATACAAGGCTACGGACCAAATGCTGGAATATGGGATTAGAGTAGACAGGGCTGATGGCCGGCGCGGACACGATGGGCCGAAGGGCCTCTATCCGTGCTGTATAACTCTATGACTCTATAACTCTATGACTCTATTAGAGATTTACAGGGGCGGGGGGGGGTGCAGGGGGTGAATTTCCACGTGGGGGTGGCTGCTCCCACTCGGCTGTCCAATTTAGGACAAAAGTTAGGCAAAGTTACCCGGCTGTAACTTTAGCGGAAGCGCCTCAGACACCCTCATGTTTCCACGGTTTCCGCAGCTTTTCAGCCGAAGCCACGCTGGACGAGCGGGAGAAACCACTCACCCACCTGCAATTATAGAATCTTACAGCACAGAAGGAGGCCAATTGGTCCATCGTGCCTGTGCTGGCTCTTTGAAAGAGCTGTCGACACTCCAGCTTTTTCCCCATAACACTGCAAATTAGTCCTCTTCAAGTATATGTCCAATTGCCTTTTGAAAGTTCCTATGGAATCTGATTCCACCACCCTTTCAGGGAGTGCGTTCCAGATCTTAACACCCTCTGTGTGAAAAAAAATCTCCTCATTTCTCCTCTAGTTCTTTTGCAAATTATTTAAAATCTATGACCTTTGGTTACCGACCCACTTGCCAGAGGAAACAGTTTCTCCCTACTTTATCAAAACCTCTTGTGATTTTGAACACCTCTATTCAATCTCCCCTTAATCTTCTCTGCTCTAAGGAGAACAATCCCAGCTTCTCCAATCTCTCCGCATAACTGAAATCCCTCATCCCTGGTATCATCCTGGTAAACCTCCTCTGCAACCTCTCCAAGGCCTTGACATCCTTCCTAAAGTGTGGAGCCCAGAATTGTACACAATACTCCAGCTGAGGCCTAACCAGTGATTTGTAAAGGTTTAGCATGACTTCCTTGTTTTTGTATTCAATGCCCCTATTTACAAAACCAAGTATCCCATACACTTCCTTAACCACCTTATCAACTTGCCCTGCCACCTTCAAAAATTTGTGAATATGCAACCCCAGGTCCCTGTGCTCTTGCACCCCCCTCAAAATAGTACCATTCAGATTATACTGCCTCTCCGTGTTGTTCCTCTGAAAGTGCATCACTTCACACTTATCTGCATTAAATTGCATCTGCCATGTGTCTGCCCATTTCACCGGTCTGTCTATATCCTCCTGAAGTCTGCTACTATCCTCCTCACTATTTACTATATTGTCAAGTTTTGTATCATCCGCAAACTTTTAACTTATGTCCTTTGGTCCTACGTTCCTGATTTACTTCAGAGTCAGATCAAGCTTCACTCTGTAATGGCATCAGGCACAAATGGTGATGGCTGAATATCTTTCTCCACAGGCTTTGCAGAGAAACCGGCTGAAAGGAAACATGTTGCAGAGGAGGAGAATGGCAACAACCTGCTGGGAGACAAAAGGGTAAGAATGTAACTGGAGTTGGAACAGCCCCTCTCCTTAAATAAATGGACAAGCCTAGTTGGAGCTATCTGTGCACGCAATAGGATTCTAGCTTTCAAACTCTCATCTTAGAGATACGCAAAATGTTACATTCAAAGTCCAAATATTTCAAGGTCTGTTTGCTTCACGTGTCAGCCTTGGATCAGTTGGCAGCACTCTTGAGTCAGAAGGTCATGGGTTCAAAACCCACTCTAGAGACTTGAGCATTAATCTAGACTGACACTTCAGTTCAGTACTGTGGGAGTGCTCTGCTGTCAAAGGTGTCGTCTTTCCGATGCGATGTTAAAGCCGGTATCCTGGCCAACATTTATCCCTCAACCAACACCACCAAAACACAGATTAACTGGTCATTTACCTCATTGCTGTTTGTGGGGCCTTGTTTGTTGGCTGTGAAGTGCTTTGGGACATCCTATGGTCACGAAAGACGCTATATAAATGCAAGTTCGTTCTTTCTAAGGTGGATAAAATAAATTCAATTTTTTGGGATGTAAGGAGACTTGAGTGGGACGGAGCAGTACTTTCCACACTGTTCGTCATCATTGGCAAGACAGGTCAGCACTGCACCAATGCCTGCATTTCATGCCTGGAGACTGACCTCCACGAGTAATTTTGCTCTCATTGACTATCTCCACTCGACAAACAAGTAAAAGGAAGAAAAATATTGAATTAATTACAGCGACTAGGCTGACGGAAACTGGCCTTCCACACTTAAAGCAAAGAGTTTCTGTTACTTGCAGCATGAGGCCTGGTGCCAGTGTCCCCTTTAAGCTACATGTTTTGAAAGCCTGTTTTGAGGAATGTGTTTAATACAGAAGGCCACATAGCTACTGCGCTGCATTCCAGTGAGTGTTTATTTATTGCCCAATTCCTTCCTGTTCCCTCCTGAAGGTTGGGATAAGGATCCCTAAGCACCAACAGCTCTCCAGTCCCTCACACATATAGCCCTTCTCCTCGTATGAGCCTAGACGGTGAGTCTCAGAATGATATGGAGCCCAATCCTGTCTCCTCTTAGCCTCCAGACGAACGGACTTTCCAGTCGGGGTCACTAATTAGCGGTCGGGTGGGTGGGGGGGAACCCTGATTGATTAATTTCCCTTTCATCCTCAGAAGGTGCTGAGGTTAATTGTGACAGCCATAACCCAGCTGAGATCAGCTGACCCAGCGGAGGCTGGGGATCGACCCTGAGACCTTTACCTGCTCGGGATGGGCCAGTCCCACATTGGGCAGCACCATTACCAGCACTGAGGGGGAGTTACAGGAAGTTGTTGTGTTCCCTGGTTGGGCAGGTTACGTTCGTACCTGGAGTTCGCTGCGTTCCTCCTGCCGACCTCTGCAGTGTCGATGCAACAATGGTGTGAAAGGGTCTGACCGCGGCTCCTCATTCTCTTCTAGGGCTTTGCGGTACCTTGGCTCGGTTGCAGTGAAGGGGCATTTTCCAGCTCGCCTTCCGATTCGGGTAAGTGCACAGGGTGGGAAAGAGGCAGCCCTCGGTGGGAGCAATAAAAAGAAAAAGAAAGAGACTAGAGAAGCTGGGATTGCTCTCCCTAGAGCGGAGAAGGTTAAAGGGAGATTTAATACAGGTGTTCAAAATCATGGCGGGTTTTGATAGAGTGAATAAGGAGAAACTGTTTGCACTGGCAGAAGTGTCGGTAACCAGAGGACACAGATTTAAAGTAATGGGCAAAAAATCCAGGGGGGAGATGAGGAGAATATTTTTTACGGAGAGAGTTGTAATGCACTGCCTGAAAGGACGGTGGAAGCAGATTCAATAGTAACTTTCAAAAGGGAATTTGATAAATACTTAAAAAGGAAAAAATTTGCAGGGCTACGGGGAAAGAGCAGGGGAATAAGACTAATTGGACAGCTCCTTCAAAGAGCCAGCACAGGCATGAAGGGCCGAATGGCCTCCTTCTGAGGTGTAAGATTCTATGTTTAATAGCAATAAGCATACATATTAAAGCAAGAAGTGATCTTGTCAGCTTTTTACCTTTGTTTGCGTAACTCTCCACAGTTCACACTCTAAGACCTTCGGAGATCAAAGTCGTTGCAGTGATGGGGGATTCGCTCACTGTGAGTAGTGTCACTCGGCTAAAGGTGGTTGGACATTGGTCTCACTATTTCTGTGGATTGTGTTGACTGAGCACAGACACTCACTGACTGTTCACTTGCAGGTAGAGTCTACACAGCATAATGGACGACTGACAAGGTAATGATTTAACTTTCTTCTTGAAAAATATTGTGTACTTTGTTTTATTCCCCCCCGCCGACTTTACACACATAAGCCCTGAAATTGCAAGACCCTGCACCAGAAGAGGAGGCCCACAGTTTCAGGACTATGTAATACTTAATGCAGAGTGAGTATGCTTTTCGCTGCAGTTGGCGTCAGGAGCAGTGATTAATTTAACTAATCATCGTAACTCGTTTGCTATTTTTATTCAACAGCAGCTAGCATTTATATAAGCCAAACCCACGACCTCTACTATCTAGAAGGACAAGGGCAGCAGGCACGTGGGAACAAAACCATCCCCAAGTTCCCCTCCAAGTCACACACCATCCCGACTTGGACATATATATCGCCGTTCCTTCATCGTCACTGGGTCAAAATCCTGGAACTCCTTACCTAACAGCCCTGTGGGCATACCTTTACCTCACGGTCTGCAGCAGTTTAAAAAGGGAATAAATGCCGGCCTTGCTAGCGATGCCCATCTCCCAAGAATGAATTAAAAAAGGGGCAATTTTAGCTCTCCCCGATTGGCAGAAAAGGAGCAGTTAAAATGGACTGGCACCATTGTCCCTCCGTCTCTGGAGTGGGACCCTCATTAATAAATGCGAATTGAGGGTCCCATGGACAGACACGGGACCCGCTCCTGAGTGGAGTGCCCACCACAGCTGCCCCGCCAAGTAAAATTGTCAGGTCAATGAAGGTAAGTGAAAAAACTTCCCTCGGTGGGGCCAGGAGGCACAGGATTGTTCCTCCGGGCCCCACAAGGGATGTCTGAGCCCCTGCTGCCCCGGGCTCCCCCCACACTCGCCAGCCGCAAGACCTTCGAAACATCCCCCCCCCCCCCCCATTTCTGGACTTACCTTGCTTCTGACAGCTTTCTCTTGGTGCCAACGGGCAGGCCTCCAAACCACCCGATCTTCGTCTCTCGCCCAGCTACTGCTTTCCGCCCGAAACGGACAAGCAGCTGACTGGCGGAATTCAAATGAGGTCCGGCCACTAAAATCTGGGGAATAAGGCTAAATGGATAGCTTCTTTCAGAGAGCCAGCATGGGCACAATGGGCCGATTGGCCTCCTTGTTTTCTGTATGGTTCCAGGATGGTAATGTAACTTTATTTCTGTTTGTTTTCTGTCTGAAGCACTGGCGAGGATCCAGATGCGAGGATGCAAGCTTCCGTACCAGGTACGTGTCAGCAGGTAGTCACCAGTGAAGCAAATTGTCGCCATGTTCCGTTGGCACTGCTCTTGTCTCTGGGCCTAGTTTGAGCCCCGGACCAGGGTTTGTGCTCCTCCCCCGCAGGTGAACACTTCAGTGGAGTACTGAAGGAACGCTGCATCATTGGAGATGCAATTCTTCAAATGAAATCTTAAATCAAGGTCCTGTCTGACTGCTCCAGTGATTCAGGTAGATGTCCAAAAATTCCACGGCATTGTTCGAAGACGAGCAGTGAGTTCTCCTGGTGTCCTGGCCAACTTCGCTCCCTCAACCATCGCCAAAAAACAGCCCAACTGGTCATCCGCCTTCTTGCTGTTTGTGGGAGGTTGCTGGTGTAGAATGGCTGCCACATTTTCCAAAATAAACAATGTCATTGGACTTTAGAGTTAAACACTGGATTAAGCTCTAGATTCTCTGCACCGTCGTTATGCCAGTGGAAGTGTGGTAAGGGATGCTTGCTGCTTAGGTGGACTACTGACTCCAGCTGATTTTCCAGGCCTTGAAGGCCTACCACAGTATAACATGGTTAACGTGCTGCCTGTATAAAAGTACACACAATCAATCACCCTGCAATCCATCGCATCTGCTTTTCGGCCCTTTAAAATTTAACAATTTAACTACCTCTTCTTGCACTGCTAGGGACACCCAGGTATACCAGACGCCCAACTTTGCTATGATGCCAGGGACACGCAGGTTACCCAGGCGCTCAGCGTTGCTATGGTACCAGGGACACGCAGGTATCTCAGGCTCCCAGCATTGCTATGGTTCCAGGGGGACGCAGATATCCTAGGTGCCCAGAGTTGCTATAGTTCCAGGGACTTGCAGATAACTAGGTTCCCAGCGTTGCTGTGATTCCATGGACACGCAGGTATCCCAGGCTCCCACCGTTGCTATGGTGCAAATAGCAGGAAATAGTTTGGATGACGTATAGCTGTCATTTGCATACCATTAGTCCTGGAGAAGGAGCGCGCAGTGTCCACCGGTACGCTTGTGGCCTTCTGCGACCGGTGGGCACCGCGGGGACTGGAGTGCATAGTCGACACTGGAAATAACATTATGATTTAATTTGATAAGTTTCCTTTATCTTTTGTATGATTTGGGTGTTTATCACTTGAGCCCCTGTAAAAAGGGAGCACTTTTGTTAGATTTTTTTAGTTGATGACGCTGGGGCAACCCAACGACTCCTTACGGGTTCACCAAAAGAGGCATAGCATTATACTATACGCTGTCCACGTGTGAGCGGAATGTTATAGGCCCCCATCACTTCTGGCAGGAAATCCTGGAAGTTACAGGGAGACCAGGGGAGCTGGCATAGTGACTGCTGCAAAGAAGCAAGTTATGCCCGCGTCATGCCAGTGTAACTCAACCAGAAATCCTAGGCCTGTGTCTAAGCGCTTCGAAACATTTCAATGTGATGAGTGGATATAAGAGTATTATTACAACAGATTACAATTAATGTCCCTGACCATGTTTCTAATCCACAGATATTTTAAAATCGTTTAATCCTGACCTGATTGGATACTCCACCGGCAATGGAAACCATGACGACGCCTCTTTAGATCAGTCTGTTTTGAGAGTGAAAGCCGAGTAGGTCAACTCTTTCTGTTTGGCAATGCAATAGATGATTTTTGAGTGCTTTAGTTATCTGTGTCATACATGAAAATGTTGTGTAGAATCATACAATAATAGAAAGGTTACAGCACGGAAGGGGGCCATTCGGCTCATCGAGTCCATGCCGGCTCTATGCAAGATCAATCCAGCTAGTCCCGCCCCCCCGCCCTGTCCCCGTAGCCGTGCAGTTTTTTCCTTTCAAGTACTTATCCAGTTCCCTTTTGAAGGCCGTGATTGAATCTGCCTCCACCACCCCCTCGGGCAGTGCATTCCAGATCCTAACCAACTGAGGGTTGTATTAGAGGGTGTGAAGTGATTTGACTTTTCCTCTCTTCACTGAGCTATCCAGCTGTGAGTGAAACGGGCAGCATAGTCCCAGGTTTCCAGAAATGCCGGCCTACAGCCACTTGTACGGAACGCCACTGAGAGTGGTTTGGCAACAGCTTTCGTGCCTTTTCCCCCCTTTTCCTGTGGAAAGGCTGGAGTGGAGGAGTACAGAGGTCTAAAAGTTCAGACACACAGATCTTTACAAGGAGTATTGCCGGCGGATCAAACTGTAAGAGGATAAATGGGTATCTGGGCATTGTATATATAGGGTATTTCAACAGAACATCAAAGAGGTGATGAATGTGTACAAGACATTAGTCACACCACAGTTGGAGCATTGGGAGAAATTTTCTGAGGGGCCAGCCACTAACAGGGCCTCGTGTGCAGTGGATGGCGTCTTGGACAATAGTAAGTGCACTGACTGCGTCTTCTCTTCCACCAAAATCACGATGGAAAATTAAAGGGAGTGCACCCAGGATTTTCCAATAAGCCACCGGTGGCACAGGGTTTTGGACAATTTTACCCAAAGCAATTCTATCGATCTCAGTCTTGACAATTTCAATTGATCCAGCATTCACAGCCTTTTGGGGAGAGAGTTCCAGATTTCCACTACTTTTTGTGTGAAAAAAATGCTTCCTGATTTCACTTCTGAATGGCCTAGCTCTTATTTCAACCTCCTGCTGATTATCACCAACTGTCCTCCCTCAGCTGATGAATCAGTCCTCCTCCATGTTCAGCACCACTTGGAGGAAGCACTGAGGGTTGCAAGGGCACAGAATGTACTCTGGGTGGGGGACTCCAATGTCCATCACCAAGAGTGGCTCAGCAGCACCACTACTGACCGAGCTGGCTGAGTCCTGATGGACATAGCTGCCAGACTGGGCCTGCGGCAGGTGGTGAACGAACCAACATGAGGGAAAAACGTACTTGAACTCGTCCTCACCAATCTACCTGTCGCAAATGCATCTGACCATGACAGTATTGGTAGGAGTGACCACCGCACAGTCCTCGTGAAGAAGAAGTCCGGTCTTCACAATGAGGACACCATCCAACGTGTTCTGTGGCATGATCACCGTGCTAAATGGGATAGATTTAGAACAGATCTGGCAGCTCAAAACTGGGCATCCATGAGGCGCTGTGGGCCATCAACAGCAGCAGAATTGTATTCCAGCACAATCTATAACCTCATGGCCTGGCATATTCCTCATTCTACCATTAACAACAAGCCAGGGGATCAACCCTGGTTCAATGAGGAGTGTAGAAGAGCATGCCAAGAGCAGCACCAGACGTACCTAAAAAAGAGGTGCCAATCTGGTAAAGCTACAACACAGGACTACATGCATACCAAACAGCGGAAGCAATATGCTATAGACAGAGCTAAACGATTCCACAACCAACGGATCAGATCAAAGCTCTGCAGTCCTGCCACATCCAGTCGTGAATGGTGGTGGACAGTTAAACAACTAGTGGGAGGAGGAGGCTCCGTGAACGTCCTCATCGTCAGTGATGGCACAGTCCAGTACATGAGTGCAAAGGACAAGGCTGAAGCATTTGCAACCATCTTCAGCAGAAGTGCCGAGTGGATGATCCATCTCGGCCTCCTCCCGACATCCCCACCATCACAGAAGCCAATCTTCAGCCAATTCGATTCACTCCACATGATATCAAGAAACGGCTGAGTGCACCGGATACAACAAAGGCTAAGGGCCCCGACAATACCCCGGCTGTAGTGCTGAAGACTTGTGCTCCAGAACTAGCCGCGCCTCTAGCCAAGCTGTTCCAGTACAGCTACAACACTGGCATCTACCCGACAATGTGAAAAATTGCCCAGGTATGTCCTGTCCACAAAAAGCAGGACAAATCCAATCCAGCCAATTACCGCCCAATCAGTCTACTCTCAATCATCAGCAAAGTGATGGAAGGTGTTGTCGACAGTGCTATCAAGCGGCACTTACTCACCAATAACCTGCTCACCGATGCTCAGTTTGGGTTCTGCCAGGAACACTTGGCTCCAGACCTCATTACAGCCTTGTTCCAAACATGGACAAAAGAGCTGAATTCCAGAGGTGAGATGAGAGTGACTGCCTTTGACATCAAGGCAGCATTTGACCAAGTGTGGCACCAAGGAGCCCTAGTAAAATTGAAGTCAATGTGAATCAGGAGGTAAACTCTCCAGTGGCTGGAGTCATACCTAGCACAAAGGAAGATGGTAGTGGTTGTTGGAGGCCAATCATCTCAACCCCAGGACATTGCTGCAGGAGCTCCTCAGGGCAGTGTCCTAGGCCCAGCCATCTTCAGATGCTTCATCAATGACCTTCTGTCCATCATAAGAAATGGGGATGTTCGCTGATGATTGCACAGTGTTCAGTTCCATTCGCAACCCCTCAGATAATGAAGCAGTCCGAGCCCGCATGCAGCAAGACCTGACAACATCCAGGCTTGGGCTGATATGTGGTAAGTAACATTCGCGCCTGACAAGTGCCAGGCAATGACCATCTCCAAAAGAGAGAGTCTAATCACCTCCCCTTGACATTCAACGGCATTACCATCACCGAATCCCCCACCATCAACATCCTGATGGTCACCATTGACCAGAAACTTAACTGGACCAGCGACATAAATACTGTGGCTACAAGAGCAGGTCAGAGGCTGGGTATTCTGCGGCGAGTGACTCACCTCCTGACTCCCCAAAGCCTTTCCACCATCTACAAGGCACAAGTCAGGAGTGTGATAGAATACTCTCCGCTTGCTGGATGAGTGCAGCTCCAACAACACTCAAAAAGCTCGACACCATCCAGGACAAAGCAGCCCGCTTGATTGGCACCCCATCCACCACCCTAAACATTCACTCCCTTCACCACCGGCGCACCATGGCTGCAGTGTGTACTATCCACAGGATGCACTGCAGCAACTCGCCAAGGCTTCTTCAACAGCACCTCCCAAACCCACGACCTCGACCACCTTGAAGGACAAGGGCAGCAGGTACATGGGAACAACACCACCTGCACGTTCCCCTCCAAGTCACACACCATCCTGACTTGGAAATATATCGCCGTTCCTTCGTCGCTGGGTCAAAATCCTGGAACGCCCTAACAACACTGCGGGGGGTACCTTCACCACACGGTCTGCAGCGGTTCAAGAAGGCGGCTCACCACCACCTTCTCAAGGGCAATTAGGGATGGGCAATAAATGCTGGCCTTGCCAGCGGTGCCCACATCCCATGAATGAATTTAAAAAATGCTCCCTTGTTCTGGTTTCCCATACCAGAGGAAATAATTTCTCTGTATCTACCCCATCGAGTCGCTTTATCATTTTAAACACTCCGATTAGATCACCCCTCAGCCTTCTAAATTCGAGGGAATACAAACCATGTTTATGCAACTTGTTCTCATAATGCAACCCTTTAAGCACCGGTATCATTCTGGCGAATCTGAGCTTAACCCCCTCCAAGGCCATTATATCTTTCCTGAGGTTTGATGCCCAAAACTGAGGTTAGTACTCCACATGGGGCCTGACCAATGGTCTGTACCACAGAAGCATCACTTTCTCACTTTTGTATTCCAACCCCTTTGAGATAAAGGTCAACATTCCATTAGCCTTTTAGATTGGATAGATATTTGAGGGAATGGGTGAGGTGTAAGTTAGAGGTACTAGCTTTGCACCAGCCAGGTGGACTGCAGACACTTTTATGGTTCTGTACTTTCCTATGCTCTCCTGAAGGTTCTGGCTCATGACTGGATTTGGTTCCATCAACCACCCTTTGGTACCTCATCCAGATTGGCACATTTTCCTTTAGAACATAAGAAATAGGAGCAGGATTAGGCCATAAGGCCCCTCGAGCCTGCTCCACCATTCAATAAGATCATGGCTGACCTTTGACCTGAACTCCACTTTCCCACCCTATCCCCATATCCCTTGATCCCCCTAGTGTCCAAAAATCTATCGATCTCAGTTTTGAATATACTCAACGACTCAGCATCCACAGCCCTCTGGGGTAGAAAATTCACAACCCTCTGAGTGAAGAAATTTTTCCTCATCTCAGTCCTAAATGACTGACCCCTTTGTCTTGAGACTATGATCCCAAGTTCTAGACTCACCAACCAGGAGAAACAGCCTCTCAGCATCTACCCTATCAAGACCTCTAAGAATTTTATATGTTTCAATGTGATCACCTCTCATTCTTCTGAACTCCAGAGAATATAGGCCCATTCTGCACAATCTCTCCGCATAGGACAACCCTCTTATCCCTTTCAACTCTGTCTTCTTTGCTGACTGTAAGGATCTATAGATACTGAGATTGGGCACTCTCAACCCAGGGTCTAGTTGAGGATTGGGCAAATAGCACAAAACTGCTCCATTTTGGCATCTGTTTCGAGGATCCTTGGGTTGGCTGGTGGAGGAAATGGAAAATGTATACAGATACAGTAAGGGTCTGCTGCTTTGAGGTTGAGGCTGAGGCATATTGTTGGAGAAGTGTTCAGGGAGCTTTACCCTACAGGTGACCCATGCTACACCTGACCTGGAAATGTTTGATCCACACTAAGTTCCCAAAATGGGAAATTTCCCAGCAGTAACATCCCTCACCTTGACAAGCATAAAAATTCACAAAAATAAACAAAACTGGTCGACGATGCTCTGAAATGTGAAAATAGTCACCAGGTTCCAGTTTTGTTCACTGCACAGTCAACCTGACTGTATGAAGACTTCCTTATATGGTCTGATCTCTCCTATAATTACACAGAATAATGAAGAGGTGTGTTTATTTCAGGGAATTGCCACGGCAGGCTCAAAAATTGGTGAACAGTTTGAAAAATAACATGGTAAGTGTTTCGATTTTGTTTACGTTATGGAGTAGACATTGCCTCGTGTGATAACAGTAATGAACATTCGTGTGAAATTCATTTGTCTGCTATTTTAAACAAACCATTAGGACACTGGGCTCCTGATACCCCTGCAAAACAATGCCATAATGGGCAGGATGGTCCTAGCTGGATGAACAGCAGTAGGCTTACGACTGATCAGAGCTTGCAAGCTGTGCGGTTTTGGCTGATTAACCTCCAGCAGTACCCTTACGCGCACTTAGAGATGCTTATATCTGGGCTCTTGCCAACCTGTGCCCACATTCTTTGGGCTTTTTACATAGAATTACATCATATTTACAGCACAGAAACAGGCCATTCAGCCCAACTGGTCTATGCCAGTGTTTATGCTCCACACGAGCCTCCTCCCACCCCTCATCATCTAACCCTATCAGCATATCCTTCTATTCCTTTCTCCCTCATGTATTTATCTAATTTCTCCTTTAATGTATCTATGCTAGTTGCCTCAATTACTCCTTGTGGGTAGAGAGTTCCACATTCCAACCACTCTCTGGGTAAAGAAGTTTCTCCTGAATTCCCTATTGGATTTATTAGTGACTATCTTATATTTATGGCCCCCATTTCTGGTATCCCCCACAAGTGGAAACATCTTCTCTACATCTACTCTATCTTAGGGATTGAGGTTGCATTCTATACAAGTCTGGTTTTACGATGTGTATCTTTCGGTAGGTTGATGTTTGGTTTCTGCACGTGTCAGACACTGACCAAAAAAACATTATCTGAGTTTACTTTATCTGTGTTATTTAATATTTGCTTCTTTAATGGCGGTCCCGTTAACCGCTTTCTTTCTGGACTTAGGCTTCTCTTGCTTCCCTCATAGTCCATTGCTTTTGAACTTTGTCGCCCTTTCCAATGCATGTTTATCTTCTTTGTGTTGCGGGGGCCAAAACTAAATGGATTGGCACGGTCACCGATGGTGGGGCAAAACTCAGCAAAAAAAAAACCCCAAACCTTTTCTTCTCTACGTACATGGGCAGATTATCCAGCTGGGGCACTTCTGATCTTTCCGCGGTATCCAACTGGAATGTGCTATGGAAATTTGCACTTGCAGCTGGGTTAACATTTTACGTGCAGATTAGATTCGACACAATCTATATCTCTGGTCGTGTCAGGTTAAAAATGAGCCTCATTAATCGTTGCCTGTTTTCCCTTAGCTCATCGACTTTCAGAAGGACTGGAAGCTGATTACAGTTTACATCGGCATTGCTGATATGTGCGCCTACTGCACAAATGAGGTAGCATGCAAAATAAAAGTTCAATTCCTATTAAGTAATAATTTGTGTTTATGTACCATCTTTGCTGAGTTGAGGTTAAGACTGTAAAAATTTGAGAGCAAAGTTCATCAGCAGTTTATTATTGCTCTTCAATGTAACCTTAAAACGTGAAGTGTTTGTGGGGGGCGGGGGTGATGACAAGTTCAAGGTTTGGGAGGGCTAATAAATCTCAAACCTTGGTTGCTCAGATGGATTCCTTTTATTCCAGGTAGAGTGTTGGTGAATCCCCACTCTTTTCTCACTAGAAAAGAGAAGATTGAGAGCTGATATAATTGCTGTTTTTAGGATTGTAAAGGGACTAGATAATGTAGAATATTTCACCTCGTCCTGAAAAGGGGAACCAGAGGACAAGGCCTGCGCTTGGAAGGGGGTAAATTCAAAACTAATCTGTGGAAACATTGGGCTCGATTTTACAATGGTGGCGGGTTGGCAGTGGGGGGGTGAAGGTGCGAGTGGCAAACCCCCATGAACAAAACTTACCATTTCCGACGCGATCGCATGTTGATTGATGATGATTAACGTCCTCTCCGGGTTTCGTGCCCGGCAGCAAGCCTGAATGACGGGGTGGGGGGACATTAGGGGGTCATCGGAGGTGAAGAGGGGGACATCGGGGAGACATCGGGGGTGGGGGGTGAAGAGGGGGACATCAAAGAGGGAGACATCGGACATCGGAGCAGGTGCAAAGGTAGCTTCATTTTGTGTTTTCACTTCCATCTATGGTTTTTTTATGTAATTTATTTTGTTTCTTGTTCCCTGATCCGGCCCTTGTCTGGTTTTACCAGGCGTGAATCAGAAGCGGTGGGCAAGCCGCCCAGGTAATTTAAAAATTGTTCTAATTACTTCATCCGTCACGGGTAAAGTGCCTTAAGTACCTCAATGAGGTACATTTGGCTCTTTAACTGTCATGACTTCCATTTTCGGGTCGCCTGTGTGCACACAGGTGGGTCTCTGGGAAACTCGGAAGTCGGGGGGTTGGAGCCGGCTTCCGAACCCGAACGGGATTTCCGCGATTTTCGGAGCCCCTGACCCCCAACGCACCTGCAATTGCCTCCTAAAATCACCTCCATTATTTCAGTGAGTGAGTGGTCACTCTATGGAACAGGTTCCCTAGGGAGACGGTGGAAGCAGTTAGTAATGATTCATTCAAATGCAAATTAGATACATTCCTTTCATTTTGGGATTATAGTATATGAGTAATTTGAGACATGACAAGTGGTAAGTGTAGCATGCTTGGGAGGAACAGGTGACTTTGGACCAAAGCTCTCCATCACTGGGATTTTCCTTGTGTCGTTTCTGGGTCTGTTGTAGACTAATTGACAGAGATTGATTGTTATGATTAGTCAACGATTCCAATATCATTGTATCATGCGACTACCAGGCTGGTGGAAGGTGATCCAGATGGACCTTGGTCTTTTTTCATCCAACACATCCTACGGTCCTAATATATCCATGCAATGATTCTTAGTATGAGGGAGAGAGGGGAAATCAATGGGCATGTTTTCTACAGGCATTTTCGGGTATGACCAACTCAGATTGGCATTAGTGAAGGCTTAGTGTCAGGTTGCCCACCTAATCTCTTAAACATTGGTGGCTGTATAGCCTGGGAAGACCAGGTGTGTGGAGCAAATAACAGGGCTCAATACCTTCATCAAAAAAGAAAGAATTGAGAAAACAGAACATTAGCAGAGAAGAAGCAAATTTTAGTCTGGAAGGGGCATTGTGCGAACAGTGTTTAAAATGTTCTTTTTTTTTCATTCCCTGATCTAGGAATATTACTCACCAGAAAAAGTTGCGCTTAGAATAAAAGAGGCTCTGGATATATTGCACCGAGAGGTAAGCATAAGTATGGCTTTCCACCTTGGAAAACATTATTGTTGATACTGTCACGAGTTGATATTGGAACCGTCCTCCCATCAGTAATTAATAATTTGCTTACGTTGCCTCACAGCAGTTCTGAGGCATTATACCGAGTCATTTATACCGAGGGGCAGTTTTAGCACCTGCAAAAAGATGGCCACCACCAGCTCACTAATGCGAATGCAATGAACTAACGCATCACGTGCACGTCTTTCAAAGCCTGAGGTGGCTTTCGCCCTGATAAGGAAGAGTCCCATTCTCAGATAGGTAGTGATAGAGGGAGGTGGTGGTGAATCAGGCTAGTTAGCTTTGGCTGTTCTTAGTATCTTCTGCTGGCTGCAATTCTTTGGAGTGATTCCATTGCTGAATCTTAGTCTAAGGCGGTTGAAAGTGCACCGTGCAATATCAGTAGTGGATGTGCATTCATATGAAATTCCTCTGTCTGCTATCCTAACCTGTTTAAGGTAATCAATTACAGTAGAGGCAGAGGAATTTTATATGAATGCTTTCACACTTTCACCACCAATATCACACAGCACAATTTCAACCTTTCAGTTGAACATGGCTTTATGTTCTAATATACTCTGGTTAATCTTGATCAAGACAATCCTGTTCCAATAGTTCCATTAAATAGTCCTACTTTAAGAAGGCCTTTTCATTTGATGCACAGAGAGCCGGAAGTCTGTTGAGGGCCACAGGGTGGAAGGCTGAAAATGGCCACCAAGGCTGTTTTATGTACGGCCATAGGAACAGCAGGAGGCCATTCAGCCCCTCGAGCCTGCTCCGCCGTTCAGTTAGATCATGGCTGATCTGCACCTCAACTCCATACACCCGCCTTTGATCCACATCCCTTGGTACCTTTAATACCTGGCCGTGATTTCACTAAATAAAATGTGGTCCTGCAGGTGCCGCGAGCCTTTGTGAATCTTGTGGAAATGCAGAATATCGAGAACCTGCACCGGCTCCATGACAGGGGTCTCTCGACTCCTGAACTGAGGTAAAACGTGCAGTTAAATCTTGGGGTTCTGCCCTTCTCATCAGTTTTAAATGAGAGGACCAGACTTTGTAAAGACGTGTTTGCGATTTTTCTTCAGGAGCTGGTGTGACTGTCTGATCAAACCCCACGACTCAGCAGAGTTATCTGCGCATATCATTAGCTGGGACTACCGGGTAGGTAACTTTTCACCTAATGTACATTTTATTTGTCCAAATAACTTTAGTTCGCTATCACTGAATTATACAAGAATTTACAATCTTTCTCCAGTAATTATAGGAAACTGAATAACACAGTACATGCTGCTGTATAATTTGAACTGAACGTGCACAGGCACACATTGGAGTTACTACTTAGCAGTCAGAGTCTTTCCTTGCAAAGGTGAACAAACCATCCGGGATACTCAGACCTGATTGCTATCCTGATTACATGTGTGTGTTTATGTGTGCATTTGTGTATGTGTGCACTTGTTTGAGTGTGCGCTGTGTGCGTGCACTGTGCATGTGTGTGTGTGTACTGTGAGTGTGCACTGTGTAGATATGCTGTACGTGTACGCGCACGTGTGTGCACTGTGTGTGTGCGCTGTGTGTGTGCGGACTGTGCGTGAGTATGTGTGCAATGTACGTGTGTGTGCGCACTGTGTGTGCATGTCTGCGCGTATGTGTGTGCCATCGTGTGTGCCATCGTGTGCATGTGCAGACATGTGTGTATAGGTGAGATAAAACCATGATCAGACTCGCCCATACACGAACTCCCTTGCCTGATGTAATTGAGAGCAACATTCACAGGTGGATCTGTACACCTTCATGACTTAGATGAGAAAATTAAAGGGGATTTTTTTTTCAAGAAGCAGCTATTCTGACCTTTGCAGTGTGGTTGTTCCTCTAGAATGCCCTCCAGGAGCTGGTGTATTCTGGGATCTATGACAAGCGCGATGATTTCACAGTGGTTCTGCAACCCTTTCTCAGAAACATGGAGATTCCTCTCACTGCAGTAAGTTTATAAAAACCCAATGTCTTTTGGTTTGAAATTGCACTGTGTGATATTAGTAACAAATCCTTTAATATGTTGTTAAGAAATTGCTCTCTGATTTAACCCCTTCCTTGCAATAGCAGACAGAGGAATTTTGTATGAACATGCTAATCATTTGGTTACCAATATTGCGCAGTGCAATTTCAGCCGTATTCAAGCATAACGTAAGGATGACTTTAAAAAAATTTTCACAAGCAAATGTTAAATTGTATTGTTTACAAAGTCTAACACAAGAAATATTTGATCCATGGCACGGTGTAGGAGGCTGTTGGGATGAGGCCTATTGGCCTCATTCCAAGGACGTTAGCTCCTGGGTGCCCCTCCTCAGGAAGGTCAGGATTCAGCCATTTGGCACCTGGCCAGGGCGATCTTGTCTGCAGCAGGCAGGCTCATGGGAAACCTTTGTATTACATCCTGAGTTAATACTAGGTTAAAAATATCAGTGCTCACAAAATGAATTTTAAAAATATGGTGCTCCATCGATGGTGTTGGGTAGGGTGTTCCAGGTCATTGACCCAGTGATGAGAATGGAACGGCGATCTATGTCCAAGTCAGGGCGGGGTGTGTGGCTTGGAGAAGAAGTTGGAGGTGACGGTGTTCCCATGATAATGCTGCTCCTGTCCTTCTTGGTTTCATGGAAGGGAGGTGCTGTTGAGGTAAACTTGCTGTAGATCGTACATACTGCAGCCACATTGTGCAAGAGGTGGAGGGAGTGGATACTGAATGCAGTGGTAGGGGCACCAGTCAAGTGATCTACTCAGTCCTGGGAGTGATTACAGGGCTGGAATCTAATCGAGGGGTTCAGATAGTTTATATATAGAATAATGAATACCTGGGAGTGAGTACAGGGCTGGAATCTAATCGAGGGGTTCAGATAGTTTATATATAGAATAATGAATACCTGGGAGTGATTACAGACTGGAATCTAATCGAGGGGTTCAGATGGTTTATATATAGAATAATGGATACCTGGGAGTGATTACAGGCTGGAATCTAATCGAGGGGTTCAGATGGTTTATATATAGAATAATGGATACCTGGGAGTGATTACAGACTGGAATCTAATCGAGGGGTTCAGATGGTTTATACATAGAATAATGGATACCTGGGAGTGATTACAGACTGGAATCTAATCGAGGGGTTCAGATGGTTTATATATAGAATAATGGATACCTGGGAGTGATTACAGACTGGAATCTAATCGAGGGGTTCAGATGGTTTATATATAGAATAATGGATACCTGGGAGTGATTACAGATTGGAATCTAATCGAGGGGTTCAGATGGTTTATATATAGAATAATGGATACCTGGGAGTGATTACAGACTGGAATCTAATCGAGGGGTTCAGATGGTTTATATATAGAATAATGGATACTTGGGAGTGATTACAGGCTGGAATCTAATCGAGGGGTTCAGATGGTTTATTTTTATAAGTCTGATCCGATGTACTTGTTATGTTTTCCATGAGGGACTATTTTGACCACCTTTGCTCTGTGTGTATTGTCCTTATAGGATGGTAAACCCGATCTCAGCTACTTTACACAGGATGGCGTCCATTTCAGTGCGAGGAGCCGTGCTCTGCTAGCCAGTGGTCTTTGGAATAACATGGTGTGTATAACTTTTTTTGTTTCCCATTTAACTATACCTGCCTTATTCCTACTCCTGTATCAATACCAGTTTTCCATCCACATTCATTCTTTACTCTTCAGGAGTGCTCCCCCGGGCCTCTCGAGGAAACCTTGGGCCTCCCTTACCCCTGGGCTTCCCCCTCCCAACCCCTCACCCACCTGACGATTTACCTTTGTGCCGGGGACCATTTCCTCGGCCTCCTGCTACATGAAATCCTGCCTACCGGCCATCTCCGACTTGGGATATTGAAATGAAGCCCGGGAGTTAAAGGGTTCATCGTTTGCCACGTGGCTCACTTTGCACATAAGGACATATTTTGCCGCTGTCATGGGCGTTTCCCTCCCTCCCCGATCCATGCACTCAATGCCCCAAGTTAAAATCGGGCCTCTGGTGCGTGCAGTGACAAGAGTGTGCTGTTCCCCAGCACTAACACCCATTGTCTTGGGGAGCATAACAAAAAAAATTAGTCAAAAACCATGGCGATAATTTTCAACTTCAGAGTGTTAAACCGGAGATGTAGACCGGGTCCCCGTTAGAGACATCGTCCTGATTTTCCTTTTCACTGGAAGCAACGGAAAGGAAAATCTAGCTTGTTTTTATAAGGGGCAACGATCTGGCAGTAGGTTCAAAATACCCACCCTCACCCCCACCCCAACCACATGTCTGGCTGTCAGTTGGTGGAGTGAAACCTAGATTGTAGTCTGGAAGTGACACTGCACGACATTATTGTACAAAAACTTAATGCCTTCAGATCAAACCCCTCCGCCTGCTATGTTAACTGAGGTGTTAACCTGTTTCAACCAATTGACAGGTTAACCCCCCCGGTAATTGTTCATACGATTATATCATGTGGAGTACTTTCCTAGTTTATAAGGCGCTCTCTTATATATAACTAACATGCCATTCCCAATTTCACCGTTGATACTTTTCCTGACGAAAAAACAAAAGCAGGAGACAGTGATAGTCATTAACCCCTCTCAAAGGTTTGGACAGGACAGTCCACGATGAGAGGCCCTTTTCCTACGTCACTAATAGACCCTCTACCCGCTCGGTGCTGCTACAAATGGCTGCCTATTGGACCATACTGAGGAGCTCTGTAAACAATGGTGTTTAAAAACTAAGATCAGATAGGTGCTCTGTAGACAAGTATTGATCTGAAATCTCAACCTCCTGGCTTGATTCTATCATGGCTCTTATCAACTAGATGCCATTGAAAGATTCCACAATTGTTATGAGTTCCCAAACTTTTTGGGTTCACTGACCCTTTTACCGTTGCAGTTTCCAGGGAAAAAAAAGCACAACAGCATTATCTCAAAAGCCACAGCTAATCTGGATACTTCAGATAAGATAATGGATCGTTAAGCATTAATGAACTGTTTATTTTTATGTGTCATTATTGCGGTGATTCTTTCCCAATAAGTGATGAGAAAGAAAACAGAAATTTGTTTAGATCAGGGGTTAAATTCCTTGGGCGTTTCAAACCTATTTAATTTAAAAATGAAATGATAAGGAGATGTTTGCTGATGCGGCTCTCCTGGGTATGGAATGGATCACGCACATCAAACTCAGCCTGGATCCTATGCAGTCCTGGTACTGGGAGTACTAGCTGAAATCTCCTGGGACTCTGGGACTGTTGCGATACGAGCTTGCTCCAGATATGTTTTCACTTGACCACCGCAAGAGTCCGCTTCCATTGGCAAGTCTTCACTCCCTGTGAACCAAAATATGACCTTATGTGCAAAGTGAGCCGCGTGGCAAACGATGAACCCTTTACATCGTTAAGTGGAAATGGTACACATTTGGGGCTCGATTTTCAGACCTCCGAACCGGCGGGTTCGTGATAGGGGGCTCCGAAAATCGAGGATTCCCGGGGCGAGTCCGGAGCCCGTCTCCAACCCGTCCACTTCCGGGTTCCCCAGTGACCCGCTTAGATGCACACGCAGCCCCCGCATGCGGGACTCCCGCCGGTAATTAAAGCCAGCGGGATCCCACTTAAACTAATTAAGTAGATACTTCAGGTCATTAGCAGACCTGATTGACATGATATTTTAGGAGGGGTGGGATTTTCAACTCAACTGAGACTGTTTCCCGTACTGGGGGAAACACTCCCAGTTGAAATGGACGTGTTGCAGCCACCAGCCTTTGCCAGCTGCAAAGGTCCATTTGACAGGTGGGGGGGTGGGGTGGGGGGGGAGACCCTCACTCATTGCAGGAGGCCACTCTGTCACTTTGGACAAAGTTTGGCCTCCACCACCCTCCTCCTAACAATAAAATTCACTAACTTGCAACCTCAACCCCGGGGCCCAGACACATGTACCTACCTTGCGGACCCCCTCAAACATACATCTTCCAGATGGGGGCCGCCATAGCTGCAGTCATGACCTTCTTGGAGGGCGAACAGCATCACCAGCCTCGCTGGCCACGCTGTCCACCTCTGACACATGGAGCTCCACAACACAGTGCTGTGACACATCCACCTGCACAGCAGGAGGGAGGGCAACCACAGAGAGAGATGCATCGCAGAGGGCACTACCCTCGCCACAGGGTCCACAGACCGAGGCTCAGCTTCCTGGACCTCTCTGAGCAGCAGTGCATACGGAGGCTCAGAGTCACTCGACATGTAGTCGTGGACATCTGCAGCCTCCTTCATGCCGAGCTGCTCCCGGCTGGCCCGAGCACCATCTTCTTACCTGTCGCTGTCAAAGTCACCACTGCCCCCAACAACTTCTCCTCCGCATCCTTCCAGGGTGCCACTGGGGACATCACCGACGTCTCTCAGTCGTCTGCATAAAAGAGCCCTGCAAATACAGCTACACCCACTCTGCAGTGACACAATGGGTGGCATCAGTTGTGGGTCTTCATAGTGATCCTCAGGAAAGGGCATTATTGCACAAACCAGACAAGATTCGCGAAGACGTGGCAGTAGTGGTGCCAATATAATATGTAATGTGAGTTGATCAGAAATTAAATATAAGTAAAAACCATGACAAACCCTCAAACACCCTTGTGCATCCCCTTCATGCTCATGACACGTTTGCCTTACGCTTCCTACTGCACATGTGTGATGCATGCCCTGTGGCTGCAGCACAGGTAGTGGCAGGTTGAGTGAGGCTGACTGTGAAAGAGATGCATGAGAGGGTGAGTATGAGATAGAGCCATGAGATTGTATGAGGATTGGGTTGAGTGGTAGTGCTGGGATGAGTACTGGCGAGGTGAGTAAGTGCAGGTAAGATGAGGATGAGGTTTGAGTGGGTGTGAGGAGTGATGTGACAGAGTAGTGTTGGCAGTGCAGAAGGAGATGTGGAGTGGGGGCGGTGATGTGGCAGACGGAGTGTAGGGGAATAAGTAAGTGTACTCACTTTGGCTGACCTACTTAGGTCATTGCAGCGCCTCCTGCACTGTATGCAGGTGGGCGATATGTTGGTGGTGCAGGTGACCTCCTCTGCCACCTCGAGCCAGGCCTCCATGGTGGCAGAGGCAGGCCACTTCCTCCCGTCTGCCGGGCAGAAGATCTCTGTCCTCCCCCTCCTCCTCACCCCATCTAGTAAGACCTGGAGTGAGGCATCATTAAACCTGGGAGTAGCCTTCCCCCGGGCTGCTCCATGCTGTCATTTTGCCTATTTTCTGCAGCATCCGTCAGTGGAGGACTGCCCCTTTAAATAGGGCTCCTCCAGCTGACAGCCTGTGATGCGGGTGCGCAGTCCGCCCGCTGTGCAGCTTTCCAGCGTGAAACACGGAAGCCAAGGTAAGTGGCTTCAATTAGGCTGCGATCACGTGTGGAGCACCCCGAATTCACTGGGTGCGTTACACATGCGCCCAGTCGACCCCCCGCTGCCAACCCACCTCCCTCCTAAAATTGAGCCCTTGATCTCTCCAACTCAAGAGACTACGCTAGATACGAAAGAAAGAACTTGCATTTATATAGCGCCTTTCACAACCTCAGGGCATCCCAAAGTGTTTTACAGCCAATGGAGTATTATGAAGTGTAGTCACTTTTGTAATGTAGGAAATGTGGCAGCCAATTTGCGCACAGCAAGATTTCACCAACAACACTGTGATAATGTTTTTTTAGCAATGTTGTTTAAGGGATAAATATTGGCCAGGAATCCAGGGAGAACTCCCCTGCTCGTCTTCAAAATAGTGACATGGGAGCTTTTACATCCACCTGAGAGGACAGATTGGGCCTGGATTTAATATCTCATCTGAATAACAGCACCTCTGACAGTGCAGCACTCCCTCAGTATTGCACTGGAGTGTCAATCTGGATTATGTGCTCCACTTTCTGGAGTGGGGCTTGAACCCACACCTTCTGTTCCAGAAGCAAAAGTGCTACCCACTAAGCCATTTTACTTAATCTGCCATCCCTGTTTCAAAACAACAAACATCTTGAACCTCTGGTAGATCACAAATGTTTCCCCTCCTAGGGGTTGATTTTAAAGTGACCGATTCCATCGGGCAGGAGGCAGACGGAGTCAGCTCGCCCATTGGAAGCGGTCAGATACCCGAACCATTTTCACGATCAGACTTTGAACTCCGTCGGAGCCACTTGCCGATAGGAAGGGCGGGAAATAGGGTGGTTCCTCCCCAGTTCCCAGTTAGTCCAAGTAGGTTAAGGGCAGGGGAGGCGGTAGGGAAGAGTCACGGAGGGTCATGCATCGGAGGGTTGGGGGAGGGGGAAGGGGTGGATTTTGTGGGGCCAGGGGATGCATTAATGCTTCTCCTGACCTCATGTAAAGAATATAAAAGCCTTTTTCTTACCTTTATTTGAGCAGCCTGCAGCGGTCCCTTTCAAGATCGCTGGGTAGGAAACTCCATGTCTAGTGAACTCTATGGGTGAAACATCCACAGGGCACACTCCACCCATTGGAGCTGCAAAATTGCACTGGAGACTGCCTGACTGACACAGGCCAAGCAATCCACCTTATCTCAGGACATAGCTAGCCTGTGAGAACCTTGTTCGCAAGACCCATTGATGAGACTTCTTTCTTCACACAAAGGGGAGTGGAAATCTGGAAATCTGTTCCCCCAAAAAGCTGGGGGTCAAATTTCAAAACTGAGATCGGTAGATTTTTTTTTGTTAGGCAAGGGTATTAAGGGTTACAGAACCCGCAGGTAGTTGGAGTTAAGATACAGATCAGTCACAATCGAATTGAATGGCGGAAGAGGCTCGAGGGGCTGAACGGCCTACTCTTGTTCCTATGTTCCTGTGAGACAATTTCAAAACCCATAGACAGACATATAAGCAATTGATGGCCTGGTAATCAATTTGAATGGTTTCTATCGCTTGGGTGTACTTGGTAACTGTTTACACAGACACGTATATCTGGTACTAAAAACAGAAAATGCTGGAAATACTCAGCAAGTCAGGCAGCATCTGTGGAGAAAGAGTTAATGGGCTCAATTTTCAAACGGAGCTGGGAAGGGGGCGGGGGGTCAATTTGAGGTTGGGAAACCCATTAGTACCGGTTTCCTGAACGTCTTTATGATTTTGACGTAAGGACGTCTTTTATATTTTTTTGTCGGTTTCCCGTCCAACTGATTGACAGGCTGGTCTCAGTCGGACGAGAGACTAGCCAGGGAGAGGACGTCTGCAGGTAAGTCTTTGTTTGCAATGGTGGGGGGGGACCAGGGGGCATGGGTGGGCATGGACCTGGGGGCATGGGTGGGCAAGTGGCATGGGTGGGCAAGGGGCACGGGTGGGCATAGGTGGGCACGGGGTCGCGAGTCATGCGGGATGGGTCAGTCACGGGGGGGTGGGGCAGGATCTGGGGGTCATCGCAGGTGTCCGTGATCGTTGAGGGGGAGGGTTGGGGGTCGGAGAATTGGGGTCAGGGTCGGAGGATCGAGAGTCGGAGGGGGAGGATCGGAGTGGGGGAGGGTCGGTGCAGGTAGGCTTGTTGGGCCTGGAGGAAGCACTCCTGCTCCTCCGAGCCCACAAGCTGTGCCTTTCTAGGCACTTTCCTGCAGTCGTGGGGCCTTCTCGCCTCCTTTCACGAGGCGTAAAACAGAAGGCCTGGGAATCCTGGCCCCCCGGGGGTTGAAATAGGGAATTAGTTAAAAAAGGCGGCCTGAAGCCTCCTTGAAAGATTTTAAGGCCTGACCCACCTCCTGGGAGCGGGTGGGCCGCCTGCCCCTCTTCCCGCCCCTGTGAAAACCGGAATTGGGCAGGTTGGAGGCAGGTCTGAAATGGTGGCAATTTTCAATGCCCCCCACCACCCCGAACCCACCTGTTTTTTATTTTGAAAATCGAGCCCAATGCTTCAGGTCAATGACCTTGCATCAGAACTCTTTGTGGCAAGAGAAAATCTGAACTCCCTGCCAACCACTGATAGGTGACACAAACAGAAAACTGGCACCACCTCAGAAACTTATCCCTGTCTGGTACTATTCAGCTATGCTGTCCTGACATCTAGTGCTGTAATGTTGCTAAGTTTTTTTGTATTCTGCATTGCATCTGAAAAAGAAAATAAAGCCTAATAACCCATTCTCCTTCCCTCCCCACCCCCGAACCTCCCCCACCCCCAAAACAAAAAACACTCCAGCATTCTGCGCTCTAGATTAATTTCAGGTACCGATAGGTAAATATTGGAAATAGGACCTATGTAACAACGGCAATGACTTGCACTAATATATCGCACTAAGGCATTTCACAGACACATAGTCAGACAAAAATGGACGCCGAGGTAGAGGAGATATTTGGAGGAGTGACCAAAAGCTTGGTCAAAGAGGTGGATTTTAAGGAGGGTCTTAAAGGAGGAGAGGAAGGTGCAAAGGCGGAGGCATTTAGGGAGGGAATTCTGGAGAGTGGGGCTTAGATGGCTGGAAACACAGTCGCCAATGGTGGGGCGATGGGCTAGGGGAAGGCCAGAGTCAGAGGAATGCAGAATGTTCAGAGAGTTGTTGGGCTGGCGGATGTTACAGAGCTGTGATGTTAGGTTTACGATTACATACATTTTTGAGGTGGTGCCAGTTTTCTGTTTGTGTCACCTATCAATGGTTGGCAGGGAGTTCAGATTTTCTCTTGTTACAAAGGGAAAAATCCTGGACTATTTTCTCAGCCTCTAAAGTAACACTAACTCTGATGATGTTTAAAACGATTCTTTTGCACCAGTTGCAGTCATGCAAAGCTGAAGTGGTTTGAAACTAAAAGTGGCTTAAAGCCATTCAGGTGAATTTACATTGAGTCACACTATACATCATGGGGTGGAAGTTGGTGTCCCGGGCGGCCGCCTAAAACAGGCATTGGGCCGCTTGCATATGATAATGAGGGGCCTGATACCTGTTGAAGGACCCCTCTGTAAATTTAGTGTACGACGAGCGGAGCAGGCTTTGGGCATCGGGCGTGGCCAGTTCAGAATTCTTCAGCACCCCTGTGGCCATCAACTAAAGTTAAAAGTTTTTTCCTTTCTAGGAGGTACACGGCCGGTAGGATGGTCCACACTCCTGGGGTCTACCTGCCGACAAATTCCCAGTCCATGGGCGTCTCCTCTTTGCCAGGTTTTCCATGCTTTGCTCCCCCTCTGCTATTCTGCTGTAACCATTTGCACCTCCTCTGGACCCATCTTTTGCTTCAATACTTGACTCATTACCACTCCCTTTTGCCTCGCACCATTATTCCTTTCGTCACCTAATCACTCCTGCCCTCCCCCGCCCCCCCCCCCCAATTACATACACCTCTCCCTTTTTGTTCTTTCCCTGCTCCCCCGTTTCCCTGGCTCTGCATTTGCTTAAAAGCTGTTCATCCCTGACGATTTCCAGTTCTGATGAAAGGTCATCGACCTGAAACGTTAACTCTGTTTCTCTCACCACGGATGCTGCCCGACCTGCTGAGTGTTTCCAGCATTTTCTGGGTTTTCACCTCGCTCTGAAACGCTATTTGTTGAACACGTGACTAATATGGGAGTTTAGAGGAACGTTCTTGGCCCTAGTTAACAAATAATCCAGCTGTGCTATTGCATGGTGAGGTTTTAGCAAAGCAAAGGCCCTAAACTTGGCAATAAAGTAGGTGCTGGAGGATCAGCTAATCTCTGATAACGTCATGTTAATTGCTGCGGCGATATGCAAATGGTCAAAGATAGTTTAAGTGAGGTAAGACATTCCCCTTTTCTCCTTCTGCTGTTATCTTCATTGTTCTTGCTGTTGAAAAGGTAGAGGTGGATCTCCGACACGAACCGCTGCAGTCCGTGTGGTGATGCTGCTCCCAGAATGTTGTTAGGTCGGGAGTTCCAGGATTCTGAACCAGCGACGATGAAGAAACTCTTCATGTTACCTCTGTCCTTTCTGCTATTGCCCCATTCCCATCTCTCTCTCCCAATTGTTATTCTGCTTGCCAGCTTTGTGTCACGGGCCCCTCCTCACACTTTACAACCTCTTCTTGTTTTTGATCCTTTAATTCCCAGTGTTGAGAGAAAGTCTCAGCAATGTTAATTCACGATGTAGATAACTTATGCACCTTAGTTTTCGAATCAGTTAAGTATATCGGTCCAATTCTGCGATTCCTGGGAAAAGTGCTGCCTGCCGGCAAATTATGATGCCTGGGGAGTGGGGAGCGAGTGGTGACTTCACCGTATTCAGCCGGGCCGGCTCGTTTTAATAATTATCAGGTGCCCCTCACGCGATTTCCACAAGCGCAGGGAAATGCCACAGCTGAAAGTGGATGGGGAATGAGGAGAGCAGCGGTTTTTAAAGGGCTGCTGCTCTTTGGACACATTAGGGTGGATCTTAATTCCACCCACCGTGAGGTAAACTCGGCATTACCGTTATACAATGCCCCCGATTTTCCTTTCCTTTCACTTCAAACCTGGCGGGGGTGTATCACGTGCAGTAGATCCGCAATGCCGCGTTTACCATCTGGCTGTGAAAGTTAGAATCTAGCCGGTTGCTGATATTGGAATCTGGGAGCAGAACCACCCCGCTTCAATGAGGAGACTTTGGATGTTACATAGAATTACATAGAATGTACGGCACAGAAACAGGCCATTTGGCCCAATAGGTCCATGCCGGTGTTTATGCTCCACATCAGCCTCTTCCCTCCCTTCTTCATATCCTTCTATTCCTTTCTCCCTCGTTGTTTATCTAGCTTCCCTGTAGGGAATTCCTTATGTCCTGTGATTCTTGGACGAATAGTCAAGCAAAGAAAGTCACCCTCACTCACGTAGTTTCCTTAATCAAAATTATTTAATGATGTTATCATTCATACGAGCTTTCACGAAGCAAAATCAAACCGTTCATATGACTTTCCTCTATAAAATCTCACTATACACTTAATAATTCACAATGTTATTATGTAATGACTTAACAATTCATACACACATCAGGCAAATCATTAACACACAGACAACCTTTAAACCAAGGATTTTGCTCATTGGGCCTGAAGGTTGATCAGCTCTTCAGTCCTTGAGGTCCTCTTCTTCTTGCGTGATGTTCAACTGCAGTGTGCGTTCCTTGTGACTGCCGGGTGGTGAAGAGACTGTTCTTCTCCCAAAGTCTTCTTTTAATATTGTTTTTTTACCAATAGGATGTAGGATTGGGGAGGGTCATTCTTTTTGTCCAATCGCTCCCTGTTGCTATGCCTCAATCATTAACATAACCTCAATGATTGACAGTTTAGGCTTTGATCATGTGACTGGAGACCCTTTGATGTAGAAAAGACCATGTGCTCGAAAAATGGGTTGTAAAAGGCCCCTTTACTGTCTCTGTTTATGGCCTTTCATGTAGAGATAGCCCCTTACATTTCCACACACAGACATTCTTAATGGTCCTGACGTCTCCAATTTTGATTGCTTCAGTGGTTTCAAATCCATTTCTTATACCATTTGACCATACGCTGGGTGCAACACTATTTGATGTTTTACAAATCCCAGCCTTTTGTACAGATTACCAGATAGGATTGAAAGGGCCAATGCCTTTTCGCCCCTATCATTGCTTTCCCAATCCGAAGTCTTTGATGTATGTCCTTGTTCCTTTTCTTACATTACCCCCTGCTGTGTTGAAAAGTTTTTGTTTCCAAAATCCTTTGTGTTTTGAAAGCCTGATAAAACTTTAAGCTCAATATTATCCATCTAGCTTATTTATTTAATAATCTAGATATCTATCACAGTACAATGTCTTTGATCCCGAAACTCATACTTTTTTTTTATTCATTCATGGGATGTGGGCGTCACTGGCGAGGCCAGCATTTATTGACCATCCCTAATTGCCCTTGAGAAGGTGGTGGTGAACCGCCTTCTTGAACTGCTGCAGTCCGTGTGGTGAAGGTTCTCCCACAGTGCTGTTAGGTAGGGAGTTCCAGGATTTTGACCCAGCAACGATGAAGGAATGGCAATATATTTCTAAGTCGGGATGGTGTGTGACTTGGAGGGGAACGTGCAGGTGGTGTTGTTCCCATGTGCCTGCTGCTCTTGTCCTTCTAGGTGGTAGAGGTCGCGGGTTTGGGAGGTGCTGTCAAAGAAGCCTTCTCCAATGCCATCAGCGTCAGTGAGGGAAAAACAGGATTTGCGAGAACACAGTTTACCACATTACTGTGTTTGCAGGTTTTCAAATCTCTTTGTTTAAAAGGGGTACAATTAACCCTTTCCTTCAAATGTCTTTTGTTAAAGGGGTTTTGAACCCCACATCCCCTTAAACGCATCTATGCTACCCGCCTCAACTACTCCTTGTGGTAGTGTGTTCCACATTCTTACCACTCTTTGGTTAAAGAAGTTTCTCCTGAATTCCCTACTGGATTTATTAGTGACTATCTTAAATTTATGGCCCCTAGTTCTGGTCTCCCGCACAAGTGGAAACAGCTTCTCTATGTCTACCTTATCAAACCCTTTCATAATCTTAAAGACCTCTATCAGGTCACCCCTCAGTCTTCTCTTTTCTTCAGAAAAGAGCCCCAGCCTGTTCAATCTTTCCTGATAGTTATAACCTCTCAGTTCTGGTATCATCCCTTAAATCTTTTTTGCACCTTCTCCAGTGCTTCTATATCCTATTTATAATATGGAGACCAGAACTGTTCACAGTACTCCAAGTGTGGTCTAACTAAGGTGCAATACAAGTTTAACAAAACTTCTCTGCTTTTCAATTCTATCCCTCTAGAAATGAACCCCAGTTGTTTGCTTTTTTTACGGCCTTATTAACCTGCGTCGCTACTTTTAGTTATTTGTGTATCTGTACCCCCAGATCCCTCTGCTCCCCTACCCCATTTGGACTCTTATGGAGTACGTGGCCTCCTTATTCTTCCTACCAAAATGTACCACCTCACACTTATCTATATTGAAATTCATTTGCCAATTACACATCCATTCTGCAAGTTTATTAATATCTTCCTGTATTTTGTCACGGTCCTCCTCAGTATTAACCATACCTCTCAATTTGGTGTCCTCTGCAAATTTTGAAATTGTACTTCTGTTTCCTGAGTCCAAATCGTTTACATAAATGGTGAACAACAGTGGTCCCAGCACCGATCCTTGTGGAAAACCACTTCCCACCTTTTGCCAGCCTGTGTAACTACCTTTAACCCCTACTCTCTGTTTTCTGTTTTGTAGCCAGCTTGCTATCCATTCTGCTACTTGTCCCCTGACTCCACATGCTCTGACCGTAGTCATGAGTCTGCTGTGCGGTACCTTATGGAAGGCCTTTTCAAAATCCAAATATATTACATCTACTACATTACCCTTGTCCACTCTTTCTGTTGCTTCTTCAAAGAATTCAATAAGGTTGGTCAAGCATGACCTTCCCTTTTGAAATCTGTGCTGACTATTCTTTATTATATTTTCGTTTTTTAGATGTTTTTCTATTGCATCTTTGAGGAAAGATTCCATTATCTTTCCTACCATGATGTTAAGCTAATTAGTCTATAGTTCCCTGGACTTGTTCTATCTCCCTTTTTAAATAGAGGAATCACATTAGCTGTCCGCCAGCACTATTCCCTTTTCTAATGAATTTTTATATATATGTAATAGCGCCTCTGCTATCTCTTCCCTAACTTCTTTTAATATGTGGGATGCATCCTCTCTAAGTTTGATTATTTTATCAATGTTCTTGTGAAAGAGGTGTGACAGATACCCTAATTAGGCAATGGTATTAAGGGCTACGGAACCAAGGCGGGTAGATGGAGCCAAGATGCAGATCAGCCATAATCTAATTGAATGGCGGAACAGGCTCGAGGGGCTGAATGGCCTACCCCTGTTCCTACGTTCCTTCCAATGTTCCTATGACAGAGTAAGATGGTAATAATTGGGGCAGAGGGGAATCCTCCTCAGCAACCAAAAGTGCAGCAGGCACGGTAGGGGTTTGCTGAGGAAGTGAATCTTGTCCACCAGGTCCGTGGGACGTAGGAGCAGATGAAGAAGACATTCTCTGTCACTTGGAAGAATGTCCAGGTAATTGGCAAGAGGTGAGATGAGGAGAAATTTTTTTTACACAGCGAGTTGTTATGATCTGGAATGCACTGCCTGAAAGGGTGGTGGAAGCAGATTCCGTAGTGATTTTTAAAAGGGCATTGGATATTTGCAGGGGAAAGAGCAGGGGAGTGGGACTAATTGGACAGCTCTTTCAAAGAGCTGGCACAGTCACGATGGACCGAACGGCCTCCTTCTGTGCTGTAAGATTCTATGATCCTATATAGGTGCCTCCAGGTTGACAAGTTAAATTAAAACCATGCTATTGTAGGCATGCCATAAGCACTGTGCCCCAAACGTGGTGCAGCTTCAGCAATGGAATGCGGGAAGCAACAACATAACCCCTCACAGCTGGTCTGCAGATACGTCCCTCATCTTTAGCCTCATACAATAGCACAGGACCAACCGCAGTGGCTTGAAATGCCAGGATGTGGACCGAACCTGATAGTGTTATTTAACAAAGGCGTGGGAGGCACAGTTGTGCTCCGCTGGGCTGTGCCACGGCGTATTAGCAGACGAGTTTTCAACCCGCCACATTGGGGACACATCAGCAGGAGGATGGAGAGCTCGACCAGCTGCATTTCAGGTTTGCTGAATCATTGGATCAGTCAACCTGATTTTCACCTCTGTAACTTCAGATAAGAGAAGATTGCAATCGGAACCAAAGATAAAGATGATGAGGATCATATCAAGGTCTAGAAGCATCTTTGAGCGAGTGAAACACATCACGTGGCTGCCTCGTATGCAGGTCCCTATCAATAATGAGCCCTAAAGTTACGATATTGTGTGTTTTGCAATATATCCAAATTTAAACTGGCAGCAGCCAAGGTCAGAGCTTGCGCGGTTAATGATGCTGTGATGGAATCTTTCAACAATTGTAGCATTGAACTTCAATCTCTGGCCCATCTGTTCTCCTTCGCAGCTCGAGCCCAATGGGGAGAAAAGCGAAGTCTTTGAATGCTCAGCAACAACCCCTACATTGCACTGTCCGACCCAGGTAAGGTCAGACCTGTTGTGTTTGCTGCTCTCGGACTATATAAATTGTTCCTCCAGTGTGCAGCACCTTGTTTAAATGGAAAGTTGTTTGGTTGTACTGCTGTATCACATTTACTTGCTGTTTCTGTCGATTCCTGCAGAAGAGACCCTACCTGTTCACTTACCGAAACAGCGACGATGCAGAGAGTCAGATTGCGGGTGCGGGGAGGGCAAGTCACCAGGTAAACTACATCAGATGTTTTCCATCTTTGCAACTTGTCACTTCCTCCCTCGTTTGGCTCCTTCCATCTTCCTGATTCTAGTTTAATTGTTTTCAGCTCTCCTTCCCTTTCACAACTCGGATCACCCAAACGTGCAGAGAATGACTTTCACAGTACGAGTCCTTTTTTTATTTTAATTCTAAGTTATTTTCTTTCCCTTTTCGTTGTAAGACTGTTCTGTGCAGCCTTGCTGCTGCTGAAGGTTAACGCTTCAGATATGACCTTTCACCAGGAAGTTCTGACTCAGTCGCATTGATCAACCCGCTGTGCACTTCTAGCACTTTCTATTCTTACTTAAGTGTAGTAAATTACACAATTAAATAAAAGTAATTATTTGCATCAACTGTATTCATTCAATAAATACGTGTCTCATTTTAAACCAGGCTTCTGGGAGTGACGTGACTTGTATGGAAAGGGACCCTTCCAATACTGTTCCAGTCTCAGGTACAGTAAAGATACACAGTTATGGTAATGACCTCTCAATACATTCACAGAATTACATAGAATGTACAGCACAGAACACAGAAATAGGCCATTCAGCCCAACTAGCCCATGGGCATTTATGCTCCACACGAGCCCCCTCCCACCCTTCTTCATCTAACCCTATCAGCATATCCTTCAAACCCTAACTATGCCCCCACTGGTAAGCAACGGGAATGCGAGAAATATTGGCTCAGGTAAGGTGACTTGAATGGCAACTCACGCTCTCGGAGGGAAGAAAGTATTGACACCAGCCCTTCTTTTGCTCTCTCATTGCTTCACTTCACTCTTATTGTGACAGATGGGGAACGCCAACTCCCTTGGGGAATTTTTTTCCAACACTTTTGCAGGCAATGTCAGCATTGGTCTCTCCCGGGTGAGGGGCGGTGTCACAACAGTGTAGCTTAACCCTACAACATAGTAACATAGGAACACGAGTAGGCCATTCAGCCCCTCGAGCCTGTTCTGCCATTCAATTAGATCATGGCTGGTCTGTATATTAACTCCATCTACCCGCCTTGGTTCCGTAACCCTTAATACCCTTGCCTAACAAAAATCTATCAATCTCAGTTTTGAAATTTTCATTTGACCCCCAGCCTCAACAGGTTTTTGAGGGAGAGAGTTCCAGATTTCCACTCCCCTTTGTGTGAAGAACTGATTTCTGACATCACCCCTGAACGGCCTAGCTCTAATTTTAAGGTTGTGCCCCCTTGTTCTGGACTGGAGTTCATTTCTAGAAGGATAGAATTGAAAAGCAAAGAAGCTATGCAAATGTAATAATAACCAGATTTTAGTGATGTTGGTTGAGGGATAAATATCGGCCAGGACACCAGGGAGAACTCCCCTGCTCTTTTTTGAATAGTGCCATGGGATCTTTTACGTCCACCTGAGAGGGCAGAGGGGGCCTCAGTTTACTGTCTCATCCAAAAATCAGCACCTCCGACAGTGCAGCATTGCAATATCAGCCTAAATGATGTGCTCAAGTCTCTGGAGTGGGACTTGAACCCACCACCTTCATAGGCCAGAGTGCTACCCACTGAGCCAAGCCTGACACCTTTATATAAGGTGTTATATATAAATACAGTTCTTTCTCAAAGATTTGCCAAACACTTTTTAACAAAGATGACCCCCCCTGTAAACAGAAATCTTCCTTGTTAAAACCTGCCACCCTTTGCCCAGACTCTCTGGCCTCACCTAAGTGCCTGCAGTGACCGAACTCCCACTGTAATAGCACTACTGCTTCTAATTTATTACTAGCATTATCATCTCCAGGAAAATACAAGATGAAAAGCATTAAATATGTTGCAACATTGGATGGATGCAGTTGGCTTTTGTGTGTAATTACCCTCTCCTGTTTGTTCTAAGTACCGCTGTTTAAATGACGCTCATACTGAGTGCTTTTCTTCCTCCATCAGTCCACAACCTCAGACCGGCGGACATAAAGGTGATCGCTGCCCTCGGAGACTCCATTACGGTGAGTCTGGACAACGTTGCAGTGTATTTCGTTTCATCGTCCGTAAGAAATAAAACAAAATCCCTTTTTAGGGCTGTCCTGCTATTGTTGAGATTTAAGATGCTTGCTTCGTAGAACCTATATGCAGTTACATGGGCACCGGGGCCATCCTTCAAATCTGCCAGCTGCTCCTTGAAACTACCAGCCATCCTTTGGGGATACTTAGCCTGGCAAGCAGACTGGTACTTGTTAAAATGGACGGCAGAGCCAGAGACCTGTAACAGACCAAGGTCTGTCCTAATTTCCTATCCCTGGCTCTGCCATCCACTTCAACAAGAGGAGAAGACAGTGGGAAGAGTCGTAATTGATAAGAAAAATTTAAATAACAAACTTTAAATTTAAGCTAAGTTAGCTTCAAAATGGGTAAGTTTGTCTTTTAGGCCTGTTGTGCTGTAAAGAATTTCCTTTCCGCTAAAGTGAATTACATAGACTTAGGCCAGAAATCGGCCATTCGGCTGGTGTTTATGCTCCACATGAGTCTCTTCCCACTCTATTTACTTCATCTCATCCTATTAACATATCCTTCAATTCCTTTCTCCCTCATACACTTATCCACATTCCCCTTATCAATCTATGTTATTCGCCTACTGTGGTCCACTGCTAATAGAACTTTCTAGACAGCCTACTGATCAAATGGACTCTCTGGTCCAAAGCCTTATGGACAGTAACCCTGTATAAAATAGACGTTCCTGAGGAACAAACAAGCTTGCATGTGTTCACTGGAGCTTCACAACGGGCAAAGCATTTTGTGATCTCACTGGAATAATCTGTAAGGTCTAAGTTGTGTTATCTCAGGGCTGGTATTTCTGCCTGAGGCGATTGATGTGAGGTAGATAAAGTAACCTGTCTGGTGATGGAGAACGAACGGCTATGGCTGTTAAACACATGGTATAGTGCCAGACTGGTGATACGAAGCATTATAAATGTTTTGGGAACGAGCAGCACAGCTGTTATTTAAAGGGAAAGAAAATCTAGTCCTCTGTTCAAAGCACTCCCCGATATATCTATCTATCTATCTGTCTGTCTACCTATCTATCTATCTATCTCTCTACCTATCTATCTATCTACCGAGTAATTACAGGCCAGTCAGCCTAACCTCGGTGGTGGGCAAACTATTGGAATCAATTCTGAGGGACAGGATAAACTGTCACTTAGAAAGGCACGGACTAATCAAGGACAGTCAGCACGGATTTGTTAAGGGGAGGTCGTGTCTGACTAACTTGATTGAATTTTTCGAGGAGCTGATAAGGAGGATCGATGAGGATAGCGCAATTGATGTAGTCTACATGGATTTTAGCAAGGCTTTTGACATGGTCAAAAAAGTAAAGGCCCATGGGATCCTAGGGAATGTGGCAAATTGGATCCAAAATTGGCTCAGTGACAGGAAGCAAAGGGTAATGGTCGACGGGTGTTTTTGCGACTGGAAGGCTGTTTCCAGTGGGGTGCCGCAGGGCTCAGTACTAGGTCCTTTGCTTTTTGTGGTATACATTAACAATTTGGACTTAAACGTAGGGGGCATAATGAAGAAATTTGCAGATGACGCAAAGATAGGCCATGTGGTTGATAGTGAGGAGGAAAGCTGTAGACTGCAGGAAGATATCAATGGACTGGTCAGATGGGCAGAAAAGTGGAAAAAGGAGTTCAATCCGGAGAAGTGTGAGGTAATGCGTTTGGGGAGAGCAAACAAGGCAAGGGAATACACAATAAATGGGAGGATAGAGAGGTGTAGAGGAAGTGAGGGACCTTGGAGTGCATGTCTACAGATCCCTGAAGGTAGCAGGACAGGTAAATAAGATGGTTAAGAATGCATATGGAATGCTTTCCTTTATTAGCCGAGGCATAGAATATAAAAGCAGGGATGTTATGCTGGAACTGTATAAAACACTAGTTAGGCCACAGCTTGAGTACTGTGCACAGTTCTGGTCACCACATTACAGGAAGGATGTAATTGCACTAGAGAGGGTACAGAGGAGATTTACGAGGATGTTGCCAGGACTGGAGAATTTTAGCTATGATGACAGATTGGATAGGCTGGGGTTGTTTTCCTTGGAATAGAGGAGGCTGAGGGGAGATTTGATTGAGGTGTACAAAATTATGAGGGGCCCAGATAGAGTGGACAGGAAGGACCTATTTCCCTTAGCGGAGGGGCCAATAACCAGGGGGCATAGATTTAAAGTGATTGGTAGAAGGATTAGAGTGGAAACGAGGAAATTTTTTTCACCCAGAGGGTGGTGGGGGTCTGGAACTCACTGCCTGAGAGGGTGGTAGAGGCAGAAACCCTCAACTCATTTAAAAAATACCTGGATGTGCACCTGAAGAGCTGTGACCTGCAGGGCTACGGGCCAAATGCGGGAAAATGGGATTAGGCTGGGTGGCTCGTTTCTCAGCCGGCGCGGACACAATGGGCCGAATGGCCTCCTTCTGTGCCGTAAATTGTCTATGATTCTATGATTCTATCTATCTATCTATCTATCTCTTTCTCTCTATCTCTCTCTCTATCTCTCTCTCTTCATCTATCTATTTATCTTTCTTTCTCTCTCTTTTTCTATCTCTCTCTCTCTCTCTCTCTCTTTCTCTCTATCATCTATTTATCCTTGATGATTTAAAAAACATCCAATTTCTCATCATTCTTCATGTGTGAGCTGAGATACAAATCAAGCCCTGACTATTCCATGTTTTCTATATCAGCCCTCTTGTCCACTGAGATACCAAGCTGAGGCTGGTTGGCATCTTCTTGCCAATGTGGAGAGCTAATTGGAAGGAGAGTCTATAGTGAGCTTCCTTCATGGGCTTTCTGACAGTCAGCTCAGTGTGGCGTTGGGTGATGGCTAGCAACGGGCCCCCTTTGCTCTCTCTCGGTCTCCTGGGGAACTGCATGAGAAAGAAAACTAAGGGGGAGAAAGGGGGGCTTCGTTGGAGTGTAACATCTAAAAATTGACCGAACAGCTCCCCCAATGACTCGCTAGATATAAGCAAAAGCCAATGTAGCACCTAACCAAACAAACCAAGAAAGTCGCGGGTTCCACCGTTACAGAGTTAGCCAAGTTTAGCGGTGGCAGAGGCTGGGGTGCGATGACTGACTTGAGAACCTCAGGGCTAGAGAGGGTAAAATCACATCCAGAGACCCCTGCTGGAAGGTGGGTGGCCGTTAGGGGTGAGGACTAGATCAGGCTCAGCTGTGATGCCATCATGGGCCAAAAAAAACCCTGCTAACACTTGGGCGAAGAATGGCCCCATGGCCGGGGGTGGGGGGGGGGTCGCTTGTGACTGTGAAACTAGACTACACCAAGAGTCAGTGCCTTCAGGAGAGGGGCGGGAACAAAATTGGAGAGAAAAAAAATATATAACAAGCAGGCATTTTACAATATGGTGGAAAACAGGGAGGTGGAGCATTTTGGCCTTTACCTATGTAAGAATCGAAACATTGTGAATTGTAGAATACAGTCTAAATTGGCGTGAGTTTTTAAAATAATACGTTAAATAATGTATTTCTTCCATGCTGTAGGCAGGCAATGGAGCAGGTTCGAAGCCCGGTGATCTTATTGACATTCTCACTCAATACAGAGGACTTTCCTGGTGGTTAGTAACTTTTGCTTCCCCTTTCACTTCAGTTCCATAAGTAAAGCTTCACCATTTTGTTCTCGGCTGTCTGTTTATTGCTTACCTTTAAATGAGGTTTCCAGAATGGTGCTGTATTATAATGGAGAATGCTCACTTCGAAGCCTGAGCATTCCTGGCAAAGCCCAACCCTGATTTTCGAATCTGGAGGCACCATTTACCAGATCTCTGAATCTCAAATTAGGGTTCATCTCTCAGAACGGAGCATTCAGATTTTTTAAAGAGCTTCAGGTGTTGTCGTCTCGACACCGATCAACAACAACTTGCATTTATATAGCGCCTTCAACGTAGTAAAACGTCCCAAGGCGTTTCACAGAGTGTAAATCAGACAAAATTTGACACTGAGCCAAAGAAGGCAATATTAGGACAGGTGACCAAAAGCTTGGTCAAAGAGGTAGGTTTTAAGGAGCATCTTAAAGGAGGAGAGAGAGGTAGAGAGGCGGAGAGGTTTAGGGAGGGGATTCCAGAGCTTAGGGCCTAGGCAGCTAAAGGCACGGCCGCCAGCTGTGGGGCAAAGGAAATTGGGGATGCACAAGAGGCCAGAATTGGAGGAGTGCAGAGATCTCGGAGGGTTGTAGGGCTGGAGGAGGTTACAGAGATAGGGAGGGGCAAGGCCATGGAGGGATTTGAACATGAGGATGAGAATTTTAAAATCGAGGGTTGGGCGCAGGCTAAATTGGTAGGTTTTGCACCCATTTTACGCCTGAAAAACATGCACAACCCGTACCAATTTCTACCCCAATGTCTCAGTATTTTATTTCCATTTCATAAGCGGTGTGTGAATTTCACTGCAAATGGAAACGAGGAGAAATGAACATCTACTTTTGTGTTCCACAGCATCGGGGGAGATGAGAATATAACAACTGTCACCACATTGACAAGTAAGTAGCACATATTCTACCAATATTGTTCGTTTGTATCTTTTTGTTCTCCAGCTATCACTCTTCAGCATTCTTATAGTTACAGTTACTGCCACAGTAGGTGCCACTTAGACCATTAGTGCGTCGGGAGCTTGACTGGTATCCTGAGGATCCCCCCTCCACCCACACGATGTTTCTTCCAACCCCTCCTCCTCCCCCCCCCCCCCACACCACCCCTCCCCCTAATAGGCGTGGTTCTGGTGTTCCCATTATAATGAGATGGACGGGCCTCCTGCCTCACTCTCAATGCCTGGGACCGTTAGATGCCCCAGCTAAAGGCACCTGAAGATACCTGGCACAAGGCCCTGCCCTGGGTTAGACCTACTGATTTCCATATTACAAAAAGGGTGTAGAGGCACTGGAGAAGGTGCCAAAAACATTTACCAGAACTGAGAGATTATCAATATCAGGAAAGACTGAACAGGCTGGGACTCTTTTCTCCAGAAAAAAGAAGGCTGAGGGGTGATCTGATCGAGGTCTTCAAGATTATGATGGGGTTTGATAGGGTAGACGTAGAGAAAATGTTTCCACTTATGGGAGAGACCAAAACTAGGAGCCATGAATATAAGATAGTCACTAATAAATCCAATAGGGAATTCAGGAGAAACTTGTTTGCCCAGAGAGTGGTTAAAATGTGGAACTTGCTACCACAAGGAGTAATTGGGGCGAATAAGATAGAAGCATTAAAGAGAAAGCTAGATAAGTGCATGAGGAAGAAAGGAATAGAAGTTTATGATGATAGGGTTAGATGAAGAGGGATGGGGGGGTGGGAGGAGGCTCGTGTGGAGCATAAACACCGGCATGGACCAGTTGGGCCGAATGGCCTGTTTCTCTGCTGTAAATTCTATGTAATCCAACGCTATTGGGGGAGCGCCATCAGCATAAGGACTTGCAGTGGTTCAACGAAAAAGCCCACCACCACCTGCACAGGGGAGCAGGGGATGGGCAATTAATGTCGCCTTGACAACGTCACCCACATCCTGAGAGAAAATCAAAAATAAAAGTGTGCTGCTCCGGTCAGGGGCTTAGCAGGTATCCAAAGATGGACCAGGACGCTAACTTTTTCCCTGATCCATTTATAGTTCTGCACTAGAATCTCCAAAGCACTGTCTCCTGTCTATGTCTCTATCAGATGCTGATGTCAGGGGAAATATACTTGGAGCCTTTTAGGTTTGTATGTATTTACAATGTATACACTTCCATAACCCGTGGATGTTATACCGTAATTTTTTTCCAGATATCCTCCGTGAGTTTAACCCTTCGTTGGTTGGATATTCCACTGGTACTGGCCGCCAACACACCCCTCAGTCTTTCCTGAATCAGGCGGTCGCAGGAGCTGAAACTGAGTATGTCTAATTTGTCTAGGTTATTACATGGATGTCTGGACTTGTCATATCTGGGTTATTATATGGGTGTCTGGTCTTTTCATACCTGGGTTATTACATTCACTCCATCCTTACATCATGGAGTTGAATAGTATATGTGCTATTTGATTATTTTGAGAGTTGGGGAAAGACCTTTATCTTCTTGGGTTTTACTAGTGGTTGGTTGTCAGCTACAGACGATTGGGTGGGTGAGGTAGAGTGTATGTCAGGGAGAATTGCACATGGTCTGTGGAAGGAATGGGCTTAGTGGGTGAAATGGGTCCCACTCATTCCATACTCCAGCTCTTATGGTCACATTGTGACACCAGTCTGTCAGCGTTTGCAGACGTACTCCACTGGTGACAGTGAATTTGCTGCTCACTCACGAGGATAACCAAATGTAAGATGAACAATGGGGTTTTCATACTTCTGGTGGGAATGCCATCAACTGCCTATCACTATTGATATAATTTATGTTTACAAGACCGATGCCTGTTTTCTGCGCCAATAGAAAAAAATGAAACAAGAAAAAGGAAATCCATCCAAAAAAAGCAATAAAATTAATCAGTTCTATAATATTAATTCTCAACCAGTTGAGAAAACCCATGTTTAAAATGAAGCTTACTGACTATATCTTCTTTAATACTCCAACATTTCACAGGGAGTTGCTGATCCAAGTCAGAAAACTGATGGAGTTGCTGAAAAATGATTCGGTAAATCTCTTATGTTATTAACAAAAATCCCATGGCTTTACACCAAGCTGCCCTGTACCTAGCACTGAGTTAGCAGATTCACTCAGAGAGACCACAGGACGACTGACGTGGGTAACGGTCCAGGGGGAGTCGCTGTTCTCAGGTCGGGTCTGACACACACAGAGTGGAGAGAGTTTTGTTCTGCCTCTTTGGCCTGGGAATTGGAGGGTTTCAGCTTTGCAATCATACTCACTCACAGGCGAGTGTTGCCCTATCAGCTCTTCACCTTGACAAGCACTAAATTCAGAAAAAAGAAAGTTAAATAAAAACAAATGGCACAGCTCCTGGTATTTTATTTAATTGAAATTACAACATACACATATAATTATATTTTTAAAATGTATACAATACAAATAAAGAACTGTTCAGAGTCTAAATATCCAGAATTGGGATCCTCGGCTATATTTCCATATAAGAACTAAATTAGACAGGTAGATGAAGGAAGGGAAAGACACAAGGGTGGTGGCGGACATACAGGCTATTGGGTGGACAGACTGAAATCAGGATTGACCGACAATCAGTGGACAAGCTGAGCAGAGGGGCAAAGATGCAAAGGTAGTGATGGACAATTGGATGCAGCAACCAAACAGGAAAATAAGCCAGTCGTATAGACAGAGGTCTAGTGGGTAATGGGATCAACAACCAGACCGTTGGAGAAATGAGCACCGCAGTGGAAAGACAGGCAGAGGGTTGAACATAGAGGGTGGACAGACCAGCAGGGTGATGGGCAAACGGCCAGTGGGAGACACAGCCTGGGTGATGCTCAGATGACCACACGGGCAGTGGATTACTAATGACTGTGCAACTGTGTTTCAACAGAGAATCAATTTTCAAGACGATTGGAAGATGATCACCTTGTTTATTGGAGGGAATGATCTCTGCAATTTCTGCAAGGATCCTGTAAGTGATAGTGATACAGGTTAACATTGAACCCTCACTGGAGCACAGTAACACTGCTGTTCCTCACTTAGTTGCACTGAAGAGTGTTTTATCTTCCACTTTTCTCTCTCCTCTCCCCTCCCTACCCTCGTGGCAACTCATGCTCTGGTACTGCTCCACAGGATGATCTATCTTCAGAGAGATTTGCACCCACTATGTAGATGGCCTGAGATATGGCGGATGGAATTTAATGCGGGTAAATGTAGGAAAGAAAGAATTGCATTTGTATTGCAGCTTTCTCATCCTCAGGATGCCCCAAATTGCTGCACAGTGTGGTCACTGTTGCTGTAAGTAAATGCAGCAGCCAATTTGTGCACAGCAAGGTCCCACAAACAGCCATGAGATGAATGACTGGTTAATCTTTTTAAGGCGGTGTTGGTTGAGGGATGAATGTTCGATGGGACACCAGGAGAACTCCCTGATCTTCTTCGAAGTAGTGTCATGGGATCTTTTACATCCACTACACAGGTAGATGGGGCCTCGGGTTAACTCTCTCACATTGGAAGATGGTGGGCAATGGGTTTGACACAGTAAACGTGTATTATCTGAAAGGGATTGTTCTAGATATCCTGGTGGAAAATACCAGGAATGTGCATTGGTAAAATTTAGCCGACTTTGTCTACCTTTTTAGAGTCAAACACAACACAAAATCGTACTGTCCATGTCATGTCTTCATGGGACGCTGGTGGAGGTGCACCCCTGGTTGTCCGGGGAAATTCATCCCTGGGAATGGACCTTCTCATTCACAAGATAAATCACAAGATAGTTTCAGTTGAGGAAGACCACTTGGGTCACCCTAGCCCACCCAACCAGAAAGAACATACAGTTCTCCTCCATCACAGCATCTTCCTCCTTGTTAAATGATTCCAGAGTTTTTGCCTTCACTTCCTGATCCAGAAGTGAATTTCATATGTTGGCCACTCTTTGTGTGAAGAGATCAGCTCTAAATTTGCCTTGAATCTGTGTCCCTTTGTTCCACTGATATGGTTTGGAACATAGGAAGGACATAGGAACAGGAGTAGGTCAATCAGCCCGTCGAGGCTATTCCACCATTCAATTAGATCATGGCTGATATGTACCTTGACTGCATTTTCCCGCCTTGATTCCATATCCCTTGATAACCTTACCTCACACTTTTCCTATTATTGTTCTGGATTCACCTTTTCCATTACGATCCACAAGGTCACCTCTCAAAGGTGTCTGCTTTCAAGGCTAAGCAACAGAGGTCCTGCCAGTCAGTCCTCGCAACTCAGTCTTGTGACGATAGGGATCCGGGTTTAACAAATGTTCTCATTTTCTGAATGTGAGACCGACGCCTCACGAAATCCAGATTCTCACTAAAGGTAACAGGCAAATTCAGCAAGGCTGCACTCCGGGGTGGTTGAGGGGCGGGGTGGGGGGTGGTGGGGGGGGAGAAATCCGACTTGCGCCCAAAACCGGCGGCAAAGTCATCGGTGTGCCTATTCTGTGCGCCGGTCCATGCCGGCCTGAGGCCCCAGCCAAATTTGGCATTGGGCCTCATTTGAATGGAAGCGGTGAGCTGCGGGCATCAAACGGGCATCACGGTGCAGTTCACCGCAAGTGGGTCCTGGGAGTCGGGGGTGAGGTGAAGCCCGGCAAGAGGAGGGGGGAGAGGGGGGTTCGCCGAGACCGCAGCAGCTCACAGTATTATTCTGGAGCCGGGTGGATCACTGCTGCTCCTTCTGGCTCCACAAAAATATAACTTTGAGAAGGTTTTTTGGCGGTTGACTGAGCCAGTTCCAGCGGTCCCTTTAAGAACTATTGGTTAGGCCCCCCCCCCCCAAGACCTGGTACAACTGGTCAGAGCTTGTGTGGTGGAAGCTCAGCCCATTTCCACCTGAATTTTACATCGGGGTCCCACAACCAGCATAGGACCCCATAGTAAAGCAGCCTTATGCCTGTTTCATGTGAGTGGGCGCCTCGCCCTTTTGCAGCTCGACATGAACATAGCATCAGGTGGGCCATGGGCATCAATGGGGTGGCTGAGGTGCAGGCGCCCCCCCCCCGCCCCCCGCCACCAGATTTTCAACTCCGGGCTGCCCATTTTCAGGCACAAAACAGATGGCCGTGTGTTGACGCAGAGTGGACAAGAGTCAGAGGTATGGCGATATCACTACAGCACCGATTCTCCAAACCACGTTCAATTTGTCCACTAAACAGTGCTGATGTACGTATTCCCCATGGTTTTCCAATTTTAACACCAACAGTGAACCATTAAAATGAATGGGCTACTGTTGCTGTTACAGTCAGAAAAACCAGGCCAGGATGTCATTTAAATACGGGCAGCTTTTTTTTTTCTCTGACTTGGGAGAGAAAACCTGCCTATAGTGGGATCTTGCTGTGCACAAAATGGAAGCTGTACTTGCTTCCTTAGCAACAGTCACTACATTTTAAAGTAATTCATTGTGTGATGGACTATGAGACATTTCAACATGATAAGGCACTATATAACTGCGTTATTATTGGTAAGTAATAATTATCCATTCTTTTATCATTTGCAGAACAGATATTCTCCAGATAACTTTACCAACAACATACAGGAAGTATTGGATATTCTTCACAGCGAGGTAAATGCCACAAGTACTTTCACTTCACATGTTGTGGCTGCTGCCCCTTTGTGGTTTTAGCTGACTGGCATCTCTCTACTCACCCTCATAACCTGCTGTTTGGTTGGGGGTCTTGGCATGAGCTGGGCTATGTCGTTGATCCCTGTTCTACCATTTGCCGCTGGTTGAAGTTCTCCATTCGTAGGATGATAGAATGGTGCCCACATACAAGACATGGTGCTTGGACATTCCTCACCCACCTCCTTGGCACAGGACAGGTGCGGCGCATCAGGCGCGTGTGCTGCTTGTCCAGCCTGCTGTGCCCTCGAATTTGGTGGTCCGAGCCATAAATGTGGCTGAGTCGGATTGGCCCTCACTTTCCCCTTCCCCGCCAGCCCAGGCCAACTCCTTAAGGCCGAGAATCAGAGGTGGAATCAAGGGGCACAGCGGTAGTCCTGAGAAGCCTGGGCAGCGGTCTTGGCCACCATCCTTAGCGTCTCCTCGCTGCTGTTCTCCAACAACAGTCAGAAGGCCTCAACACCTGAGGATCCTCTGGGTCCCTGAAAAGATAAAAGGCCTTCAGGAGCCTCTTCACTTTGCTGCTAGGCCTCCTCAGATCTCCTCCCTTTGGTCTGAAATGAGGACCTGGCGTTAAGATCCAGCTCTAGCTCCCAGGATATCGGCACATATTGGTCGAACTTGAAGGATTGTCCCATTCTTGCCTCATTAACCAATTCTTGGCCTGCACCTATTGCAAGGGCAGCCCCTGCTCCACCCAATTTAAGGGAGTCAGACCTTCTGACTCAGAGGCGAGAGTGCTGCCAACTGAGCCATAGTCGACTTAGCACACCTCAGGAACTATGATGCCCTTAGACGTACTCTTGTCCTGAAACCGTGTCATCACACTCTGCTAGACAGCAATTTATTCTGTGCATTTATAGTTAGCTAGCCGGAAAGTTCCAGATTAAAGCCACTTTCATTTTTCGTTTTCAGGTCCCAAGAGCTTTTGTGAACTTGGTGACAGTTCTCAACATCGTACCATTACGGGATCTTTTTACTGACACACAAGTGAAGTGTCCACGGTTCCTTTTAAAGTTTGTATTCCACTTCAACCATTCACAATCAAGAAGCTTTGCGTGAGAAATCGCGTTTTATAACTGCCAAGCGCACTTTGATTGCAAATCATGTCAGCAGGAAGTAAGAGAGGGAGGGACCCATGTTCAGCACTGACTTATCTTTTTGTAGGTGACTACTTTTTATAACCTTATAAGGGGATACGACAGTGCAAATAGAAATTACAAGTCACAAGAATTGCATCACCATAGCAAATGTAAGGAGTCTTACAACACCAGGTTATAGTCCAACAGATTTATTTAAAATCACAAGCTTTCGGAGGCTTCCTCCTTCCTCACCTGACGAAGGAGGAAGCCTCCGAAAGCTTGTGATTTTAAATAAATCTGTTGGACTATAACCTGGTGTTGTAAGACTCCTTACATTTGTCCACCCCAGTCCATCACCGGCATCTCCACATCATCATCATAACAAAGCAACATGCAAAGCAGCTTCCACTGAGGCCTGCAGCTTTATACTGCAAGTCACACACAGCCCTGACTTGGACATATAACGCCGTTCCTTCATCGTCGCCAGGTCAATATCCTGGAATTCTCTACCTGACACCATTGTAGGAGCAACATCACCAGAAGGACTGCACCACCGCCTTCTCAGGGCAACTAGGGGATGGGCAATAAATGCCAGCCTTGCCAGCGACGCCCACATCCCAAGAACAAATAAAATAAAGATCAACGTTTATCTCAATTCGTTTCAAAGGGTTTGACGTTACACTGTGCAATATTACTGACGGACACATTGGGGGCAATTTTAACCTAACTGGCCAGACGGGAAACCCATGGAATTGGGTGGAACGTCAGTTTTGCACCCCTCCCAATGACTTCAAATGGTAGACTAAAATCGGGCGGAGTGTAAACCCAACGTTGCACCCGATCCCGTCAGTTTTCTGACGGGCGGGTTAGGTTAAAATTGCCCCTGATGTTCCTGAATATCCGTTGCCCACTACCACCGCCATAACTGTGTGAGAGCAGGGATCTGCTGGTGGACTGTGGGCCCGATCCACCCGGACTGCGGGCCCGATCCACCCGGACTGCGGGCCCGATCCACCCGGGCTGCGGGCCCGATCCACCCGGGCTGCTGGCCCGATCCAGGCGGATTATCTGAGCTCAGGTTAAGAATTTGAATAGTTCTAGGAAATGTCTATGCCAGTATTGGTGCATCTTGTGGTGGTGGATTGGGGGGGTGTTGGGGAGGGGTGTTGTGGCTGGTTCCTCTTCGAGGTGAAGGCGAGTAACATGGCCTTGGAAAGCCGCGGTCGGTGGAAGCTGGCCGGATGGGCTTAAAAGTATTGTTAACGGTGGAATCGACCCCCTTTAGCAAAGAAGCTGATCTAAACTCTGTAGGAGTCAATCTTCTGGGGTGGTCCAGGCCATTACTGTGGCATAGAAACCATTGTAGACCCCACATCTCCTGCTCCGTAGGACTGGACGCTGGTGGAAATGACCCTGGAATTTCCTGGGATGGAAGTCGGGGGTGGGGGAGAGGCAGCGACTGGGAGGCGTTGACAAACACGGCGGAACAGGTTAATGGAAACAACAACAACAACTTGCGTTTATATGGCACCTTTAATGGAGTAAAATCTCCTAAGGCGCTTATTGTAATTCTATTGGAACCAATTGGTGCAGGGCCAGGGCCTGGTGTTCTGAATCCAAATGGTGTCAGGTGATCTTCTCATTTCCATGGATATGCAGGGATTCCTGCCAGGACCCGACCATGCATGTTAGATCAACCCCAATCTAGAAAAGTCCCATCTCACTGCCGCCGGGAGGACGATCCCAGCCTCTTGTGTTCAGTTTAGCCGCTAAATGTATACAGCGTGAAATGTAGGTTGGAAGCCGGTGCTATCTGATACTATTCGGATTCAGAAAACAAGGTGCAGTCCCCTCCGTTTATATCGGGCCAGGGTGGCGGAGGGTGGGTTTTTGATGTTACTGCGGTTTGCCCGGTAAAAGGAGTAGGACTTCTCAACCATGAGCCTCAGGTCTGATTTGCCTGTTGCGCTTGACATAATTGATATCAGTATTCCCCAATTTATTGGAATGTAAAGAGTGAGTGTCCCTGGAACACTGCCCAGCTGCAATCAGTGCTAATTAGCGAAAGCCTTAACCCGACTCTAATTACCGTGGAAATCGCACCTTAACGAGGTGCCAACTGTTGGGTGAACAGCTGAGTCGGCCCGAAAAGGCATGGATGTTAGGGAACTTGGGGAAATAAATAGTGATGTCTTGAGGAGTGTACATATTACAGAGAGGGAGGTGCTGGAAGTCTTAACGCGCATCAAGGTAGATAAATCTCCGGGACCTGATGAAATGTATCCCAGGACGTTATGGGAGGTTAGGGAGGAAATTGCGGGTCCCCTAGCAGAGATATTTGAATCATCGACAGCTACAGGTGAGGTGCCTGAAGATTGGAGGGTAGCAAATGTTGTGCCTTTGTTTAAGAAGGGCGGCAGGGAAAAGCCTGGGAACTACAGACCGGTGAGCCTGACATCTGTAGTGGGTAAGTTGTTAGAGGGTATTCTGAGGGACAGGATCTACAGGCATTTGGAGAGGCAGGGACTGATTAGGAACAGTCAGCATGGTTTTGTGAGAGGAAAATCATGTCTCACGAATTTGATTGAGTTTTTTGAAGGGGTAACCAAGAAGATAGATGAGGGCTGTGCAGTAGACGTGGTCTACATGGACTTCAGCAAAGCCTTTGACAAGGTACCGCATGGTAGGTTGTTACATAAGGTTAAATCTCACAGCATCCAAGGTGAGGTAGCCAATTGGATACAAAATTGGCTTGACGACAGAAGACAGAGGGTGGTTGTAGAGGGTTGTTTTTCAAACTGGATGCCTGTGACCAGCGGTGTGCCTCAGGGATCGGTGCTGGGTCCGCTGTTATTTGTTATTTATATTAATGATTTGGATGAGAATTTAGGAGGCATGGTTAGTAAGTTTGCAGATGACACCAAGATTGGTGGCATTGTGGACAGTGAAGAAGGTTATCTCGGATTGCAACGGGATCTTGATAAATTGGGCCAGTGGGCCGATGAATGGCAGATGGAGTTTAATTTAGATAAATGTGAGGTGATGCATTTTGGTAGATCGAATCGGGCCAGGACCTACTCCGTTAATGGTAGGGCGTTGGGGAGAGTTATAGAACAAAGAGATCTAGGAGTACAGGTTCATAGCTCCTTGAAAGTGGAGTCACAGGTGGATAGGGTGGTGAAGAAGGCATTCGGCATGCTTGGTTTCATTGGTCAGAACATTGAATGCAGGAGTTGGGGTGTCTTGTTGAAGTTGTATAGGGCATTGGTGAGGCCACACTTGGAGTACTGTGTACAGTTCTGGTCACCCTATTATAGAAAGGATATTATTAAACTAGAAAGAGTGCAGAAAAGATTTACTAGGATGCTACCGGGACTTGATGGTTTGACTTATAGGGAGAGGTTAGACAGACTGGGACTTTTTTCCCTGGAGAGTAGGAGGTTTAGGGGTGATCTTATAGAAGTCTATAAAATAATGAGGGGCATAGATAAGGTAGATAGTCAAAATCTTTTCCCAAAGGTAGGGGAGTCTATAACGAGGGGACATAGATTTAAGGTGAGAGGGGAGAGATACAAAAGGGTCCAGAGGGGCAATTTTTTCACTCAAAGGGTGGTGAGTGTCTGGAACGAGCTGCCAGAGGCAGTAGTAGAGGCGGGTACAATTTTGTCTTTTAAAAAGCATTTGGACAGTTACATGGGTAAGATGGGTATAGAGGGATATGGGCCAAGTGCAGGAAATTGGGACTAGCTTAGTGGTATAAACAGGGCGACATGGACATGTTGGGCCGAAGGGCCTGTTTCCATGTTGTAACTTCTATGATTCTATGATTCTATGAAATAGCCTGGGCACTTTACACCTTATAAGTGATGACTTTGTAATTGGCATGTATGGGAATGGCAACTAGCTAACGTTAATTACCCGGTATAGACAGTTGCCAACATGGTAATTTCCAATAGTGGTGGGACTGTATTTGTACACCAAGTATTGGTTCCCAAGACCTAACATGCAGCTGCTACTTAGAACCCAGCAGTCTCATCTAATTAGGTGAAAGCCATATGTGAGTCATGCGTTAAGTAGCAGCTAAGGAGAAACTGTTTCCAGTGGCGGGAGGGTCGGTAACCAGAGGACACAGATTTAAGCTAATTGGCAAAAGAACCAGAGGGGAGATGAGGAGACATTTTTTTTATGCGGTGAGTTGTTATGATCTGGAACGCACTGCCTGAAAGGGTGGTGGAAGCAGATTCAACAGTAACTTTCAAAAGGGAACTTGAAAAGGAAACATTTGCAGGGTTATGGGGAAAGAGTAGGGGAGTGGGACTAAATGGACAACTCTTTCAAAGAGCTGGCACAGACATGATGGGCCAAATGGGCTCCTTCTGAAAAAGACAGTTAAGCGTTCCGTACTCAAAGCTTTCCAGTAAACATAACGGAGAGGTAAAGGCTCTTGGAAGTTACCATGTTGGCCAAGTGTAGTTTGCATATCTGATTGGAGTCTTCAATCCATTTTCTGCAGGCAGCTCTGTGGATGTGTCATTAAACCTCCGGACAACTCAACGCAGTTGGATCAACTCCAATCCCTGAATCGGATATATCAGGTAGAAGATAAAGAAAAACTTGCATTTCTATAGCACCTTTCACAACCTCAGTACATCCAAAAGCCCTTTACAGCCAATTAAGTATTTTTAAAGTGTAGTCACTGTTATAATGTAGGAAACGCAGCAGCCAACTTGCGCACAGCAAGATCCCACAAACGGCAATGTGATAAATGACCAGATAATCTGCTTTTGGTGACGTAGGTTAAGCGGGACACTGTGGAGAACTCCCCTGCTCTTCTTCGAAATAACGCTGTTGGATCTTTTACGTCCACCTTAGAGGGCAGACGGGGCCTCGATTTAACATCGCATCCAAAAGACAGAACCTCTGACAGTGAAGCGCTGTGTGAGGTTGAAATTGGCATTGTGTAAAACAGGCATAAAGCAAATCAATTTAGCAGTAGGACGGCTGTGTTACCAATCTGCACAGGCGTTAATCCCACTGCTACATTTACGGGGACCCCTTGAATATATAAATGAGGGGCCTAATGCCTGTTAAGGACTCCCATTGAGAAATTAGTCAGGAATCTTCAGTGGCCCTGGTGGCTAGTCAAAGGTAGATCATGAAAGTTCTTTTTTAAAACATTCTTGTGGAGGCCAAGGAACAGGAGTTCTGTGATGTACCCCCTCCAGGGCCAATATACCTTTCCTGAGGTTCGGTGCCCAATACTGATGGGGCCTGACCAAGGCTCTGTACAACTGTAGTATCACTTTCTTCCCTTTGTATTCCAGCACCATCAAGATAAAGGCCAACATTCCATTAGTCCTTTTGATTGCTTTTTGTACCTGTGCATTAGCTTTTAATGATTTGGGTACATGGACACCTAAATCCCTTTCCTCCTCCACAGCTCTTAGTCTCTCACCATTAACAAAATATCCCGATTTCTCAGAAGCAAAGTGGAAGGCCTCACACCTCCCCACGTTGATCTCCATCTGCCGTAGCTTTCGCCCACTCACTTAGCTTGGGGAGGGAGAAAAGCCAGAACTATGTAGCCCTTTCACCATGACATCACATGCAAATGATGTAACAAAACCTTTCAATGTTGTTGTTTGTTAGTGAATCGAACCCAAGAAAAAGTTAGCCAAACAATTGTTCATGATGACACCCCTTTAATTTTTGTTTCACTTGAGATAGTTCTCAATTTATAATCATGTCACCTGGCTCTCTTCTGATCAGCGCAAAGATCATCCTTGAGCTCACTATTCATTGATTTAGAGTCATAGAGTCATAGAGTCATAGAAGTTTACAACATGGAAACAGGCCCTTCGGCCCAACATGTCCATGTTGCCCAGTTTATACCACTAAGCTAGTCCCAATTGCCTGCACTTGGCCCATATCCCTCTATACCCATCTTACCCATGTAACTGTCCAAATGCTTTTTAAAAGACAAAATTGTACCCGCCTCTACTACTGCCACTGGCAGCTCGTTCCAGACACTCACCACCCTTTGAGTGAAAAAATTACCCCTCTGGACCCTTTTGTATCTCTCCCCTCTCACCTTAAATCTATGTCCCCTCGTTATAGACTCCCCTACCTTTGGGAAAAGATTTTGACTATCTACCTTATCTATGCCCCTCATTATTTTATAGACTTCTATAAGATCACCCCTTAACCTCCTACTCTCCAGGGAAAAAGTCCCAGTCTATCCAACCTCTCCCCATAAGTGAAACCATCAAGTCCCGGTAGCATCCTAGTAAATCTTTTCTGCACTCTTTCTAGTTTAATAATATCCTTTCTATAATCGGGTGACCAGAACTGTACACAGTATTCCAAGTGTGGCCTCACCAATGTCCTGTACAACTTCAACAAGACATCCCAACTCCTGCATTCAATGTTCTGACCAATGAAACCAAGCATGCCGAATGCCTTCTTCACCACCCTATCCACCTGTGACTCCACTTTCAAGGAGCTATGAACCTGTACTCCTACATCTCTTTGTTCTATAACTCTCCCCAACGCCCTACCATTAACAGAGTAGGTCCTGGCCCGATTCGATCTACCAAAATGCATCACCTCACATTTATCTAAATTAAACTCCATCTGCCATTCATCGGCTCACTGGCCCAATTTATCAAGATCCCGTTGCAATCCGAGATAACCTTCTTCACTGTCCACAATGCCACCAATCTTGGTGTCATCTGCAAACTTACTAACCATGCCTTCTAAATTCTCATCCAAATCATTAATATAAATAACAAATAACAGCGGACCCAGCACCGATCCCTGAGGCTCACCGCTGGTCACAGGCCTCCAGTTTGAAAAACAACCCTCTACAACCACCCTCTGTCTTCTGTCGTCAAGCCAATTTTGTATCCAATTGGCTACCTCACCTTGGATGCCGTGAGATTTAACCTTATGTAACAACCTACCATGCGGTACCTTGTCAAAGGCTTTGCTAAAGTCCATATAGACCACGTCTACTGCACAGCCCTCATCTATCTTCTTGGTTACCCCTTCAAAAAACTCAATCAAATTCGTGAGACATGATTTTCCTCTCACAAAACCATGCTGACTGTTCCTAATCAGTCCCTGCCTCTCCAAATGCCTGTAGATCCTGTCTCTCAGAATACCCTCTAACAACTTACCCACTACAGATGTCAGGCTCACCGGTCTGTAGTTCCCAGGCTTTTCCCTGCCGCCCTTCTTAAACAAAGGCACAACATTTGCTACCCTCCAATCTTCAGGCACCTCACCTGTAGCTGTTGATGATACAAAAATCTCTGCGAGGGGACCCGCAATTTCCTCCCTAACCTCCCATAACGTCCTGGGATACATTTCATCAGGTCCCGGAGATTTATCTACCTTGATGCGCGTTAAGACTTCCAGCACCTCCCTCTCTGTAATATGTACACTCCTCAAGACATCACTATTTATTTCCCCAAGTTCCCTAACATCCATGCCTTTCTCAACCGTAAATACCGATGTGAAATATTCATTCAGGATCTCACCCATCTCTTGTGGTTCCGCACATAGATGACCTTGTTGATCCTTAAGAGGCCCTACTCTCTCCCTAGTTACTCTTTTGCCCTTTATGTACTTGTAGAAGCTCTTTGGATTCTCCTTTGCCTGATCTGCCAAAGCAATCTCATGTCCCCTTTTTGCCCTCCTGATTTCTCTCTTAACTCTACTCCGGCAATCTCTATACTCTTCAAGGGATCCACTTGATCCCAGCTGTCTATCCATGTCATATGCCTCCTTCTTCTTTTTGACTAGGGCCTCAATCTCCCGAGTCATCCAAGGTTCCCTACTTCTACCAGCCTTGCCCTTCACTTTATAAGGAATGTGCTTACCCTGAACCCTGGTTAACACCCTTTTGAAAGCCTCCCACTTACCAGACGTCCCTTTGCCTGCCAACAGACTCTCCCAATCAACTTCTGAAAGTTCCTGTCTAATACCATCAAAATTGGCCTTTCCCCAATTTAGAATTTTAACTTTTGGGCCAGACCTATCATTCTCCATCGCTATCTTAAAACTAATGGAATTATGATCACTGGTCCCAAAGTGATCCCTCACTAACACTTCTGTCACCTGCCCTTCCTTATTTCCCAAGAGGAGGTCAAGTTTTGCCCCCTCTCTAGTCGGGCCATCCACATACTGAATGAGAAATTCCTCCGGAATACACTCAACAAATTTCTCTCCATCCAAGCCCCTAATGCTATGGCTGTCCCAGTCAATGTTGGGAAAGTTAAAGTCCCCTACTATTACCACCCTATTTTTCTTGCAGCTGTCTGTAATCTCCTTACATATTTGCTCCTCAATTTCCCGTTGACTATTTGGGGGTCTGTAGTACAATCCTATCAAAGTGATCTCTCCCTTCTTATTTTTCAGTTCTACCCATATAGACTCAGTGGGCGAACCCTCGGATATATCCCCTCTCACTACTGCCGTGATGTTCTCCCGAATCAAGAACGCAACTCCCCCTCCTCTCTGACCTCCTGCTCTATCTTTCCGATAGCATCTGTACCCTGGAACATTGAGCTGCCAGTCCTGCCCCTCCCTTAGCCATGTTTCAGTAATAGCTATAACATCCCAGTCCCATGTACCCATCCATGCCCTGAGTTCATCTGCCTTGCCCATCAGACTTCTTGCATTGAAATAAATGCAGTTTAATCTAGCCTTCCCTTGGTCTTTGCCCTGCTTTCTCAGACCATCTGTCCGGTCATGTTTTGTACACTCTCCCTTACTGCCTTTTGTTTCTGTCTCCACTTTACTTCCCACTGACTTCCTGCATTGGTTCCCATCCCCCTGCCACATTAGTTTAAACCCTCCCCAACAGCACGAGCAAACACTCCCCCTAGGACATTGGTTCCAGTCCTGCCCAGATGCAGACTGTCCAATTTGTACTGGTCCCACCTCCCCCAGAACCGGTTCCAATGGCCCAGGAATTTGAATCCCTCCCTCTTGCACCATTTCTCAAGCCACGTATTCATCCTAGCTATCCTGTCATTCCTACTCTGACTAGCCCGTGGCACTGGTAGCAATCCTGAGATTACTACCTTTGAGGTCCTACTTTTTAGTTTAACTCCTAACTCCCTAAATTCAGCTTGTAGGACCTCATCCTGTTTTTTACCTATATCGTTGGTACCTATATGCACCACGACAACTGGCTGTTCACCCTCCCCCTCCAGAATGTCCTGCAGCCGCTCCGAGACATCCCTGACCCTTGCACCAGGGAGGCAACATAACATCCTGGAGTCTCGGTTGCGTCCGCAGAAACGCCTGTCTATTCCCCTTACAATCGAGTCCCCTATCACTATAGCTCTGCCACTCTTTTTCCTGCCCTCCTGTGCAGCAGAGCCAGCCACGGTGCCATGAACCTGGCTGCTGTCACCTACCCATGATGAGCCATCTCCCCCAACAGCATCCAAAACGGTATATCTGTTTGAGAGGGGGATGGCCACAGGGGACCCCTGCACTCCCTGCCTGCACCTCTTACTCTGCCTGGTGGTCACCCATTCACTTCCTGCCTGTACACCCTTTACCTGCGGTGTGACCAACTCGCTAAACGTGCTATCCACGAGTTTCTCTGCATCGCGGATGCTCCACAGTGAGTCCACCCGCAGCTCCAGCTCCGAGATACGATCGGTCAGCAGCTGCAGGTGGACACACTTCCTGCACACATGGTCGGCAGGGACACTGGTAGTGTCCATGACTTCCCACATCTTGCAGGAGGGGCATATCACGGGTGCGAGGTCTGCTGCCATGACTTGCCTTAGCTTAGTTACCCCTTTTTAAATTACGTGGAAATTAGAAAATGTTAACTATACTAGGAACCGAGGTTCACGAAAAAAAAACACGACCTGCTATAAAACCTGCAGACCTTCCCGTTCTTATTACTTGACTTACCGTAAAATGGTAGAAATACTCACCTGAACCTACTCACCAATCAGCTCCGGTCTCACCAATCACCAACCCGCTTCACCTGTGACGTCACTCTTTGATTTTTATCGGAACGCGGTCGTTCCACTCCCGATCTCGCTGTTTCCCACCGCTCCGGTGAACTCCCGCTCTCGCTGTTTCCCACCGCTCCGGTGAACTCCCGCTCTCGCTGTGCGCTGTTTTTATCCTCGCTCCGATCTCACTGTTTCCCACCGCTCCGGTGAACTCCTGCTCTCGCTGTGCGCTGTTTTTATCCTCGCTCCGGTCTCACTGTTTCCCACCGCTCCGGTGATCTCCCGCTCTCGCTGTGCGCTGTTTTTATCCTCGCTCCGCTCTCACTGTTTCCCACCGCTCCGGTGAGCTCCCGCTCTCGCTGTGCGCTGTTTTTATCCTCGCTCCGCTCTCACTGTTTCCCGTCGCTCCGGTGAACTCCCGCTCTCGCTGTGCGCTGTTTTTATCCTCGCTCCGCTCTCACTGTTTCCCGTCGCTCCGGTGAACTCCCGCTCTCGCTGTGCGCTGTTTTTATCCTCGCTCCACTCTCACTGTTTCCCGCCGCTCCGGTGAACTCCCGCTCTCGCTGTGCGCTGTTTTTATCCTCGCTCCACTCTCACTGTTTCCCACCGCTCCGGTGAACTCCCGCACTGCGCTGTTTTTATTCTCGCTCCGCTCTCACTGTTTCCCGTCGCTCCGGTGAACTCCCGCTCTCACTGTGCGCTGTTTTTATCCTCGCTCCGCTCTCACTGTTTCCCGTCGCTCCGGTGAACTCCCGCTCTCGCTGTGCGCTGTTTTTAACCTCGCTCCGCTCTCACTGTTTCCCACCGCTCCGGTGATCTCCCGCTCTCGCTGTGCGCTGTTTTTATCCTCGCTCCGCTCTCACTGTTTCCCGTCGCTCCGGTGAACTCCCGCTCTCGCTGTGCGCTGTTTTTAACCTCGCTCCGCTCTCACTGTTTCCCACCGCTCCGGTGAACTCCCGCTCTCGCTGTGCGCTGTTTTTAACCTCGCTCCGGTTCACTGTTTCCCACCGCTCCGGTGAACTCCCGCTCTCGCTGTGCTGTTTTTATTCTCGCTCCGCTCTCACTGTTTCCCACCGCTCCGGTGAACTCCCGCTCTCGCTGTGCGCAGTTTTTATCCTCGCTCCGCTCTCACTGTTTCCCGCCGCTCCGGTGAACTCCCGCTCTCGCTGTGCGCAGTTTTTATCCTCGCTCCGCTCTCACTGTTTCCCACCGCTCCGGTGAACTCCCGCTCTCGCTGTGCGCTGTTTTTATCCTCGCTCCGCTCTCGCTGTTTCCCGTCGCTCCGGTGAACTCCCGCTCTCGCTGTGCGCTGTTTTTAACCTCGCTCCGCTCTCGCTGTTTCCCGTCGCTCCGGTGAACTCCCGCTCTCGCTGTGCGCTGTTTTTAACCTCGCTCCGCTCTCGCTGTTTCCCGTCGCTCCGGTGATCTCCCGCTCTCGCTGTGCGCTGTTTTTATCCTCGCTCCGCTCTCACTGTTTCCCGCCGCTCCGGTGAACTCCCGCTCTCGCTGTGCGCAGTTTTTATCCTCGCTCCGCTCTCACTGTTTCCCACCGCTCCGGTGAACTCCCGCTCTCGCTGTGCGCTGTTTTTATCCTCGCTCCGCTCTCGCTGTTTCCCGTCGCTCCGGTGAACTCCCGCTCTCGCTGTGCGCTGTTTTTAACCTCGCTCCGCTCTCGCTGTTTCCCGTCGCTCCGGTGAACTCCCGCTCTCGCTGTGCGCTGTTTTTAACCTCGCTCCGCTCTCACTGTTTCCCACCGCTCCGGTGAACTCCCGCTCTCGCTGTGCGCTGATTTTATCCTCGCTCCGCTCCCGCTGTTTCCCACCGCTCCGGTGATCTCCCGCTCTCGCTGTGCGCTGTTTTTAACCTCGCTCCGCTCCCGCTGTTTCCCACCGCTCCGGTGATCTCCCGCTCTCGCTGTGCGCTGTTTTTATCCTCGCTCCGCTCCCGCTGTTTCCCACCGCTCCGGCGATCTCACGCTCTCGCTGTGCGCTGTTTGTAACCTCGCTCCGCTCCCGCTGTTTCCCACCGCTCCGGTGAACTCCCGCTCTCGCTGTGCGCTGTTTTTAACCTCGCTCCGCTCCCGCTGTTTCCCGTCGCTCCGGTGAACTCCCGCTCTCGCTGTGCGCTGTTTTTATCCTCGCTCCGCTCCCGCTGTTTCCCGCCGCTCCGGTGAACTCCCGCTCTCGCTGTGCGCTGTTTTTAACCTCGCTCCGCTCCCGCTGTTTCCCACCGCTCCGGTGATCTCCCGCTCTCGCTGTGCGCTGTTTTTATCCTCGCTCCACTCTCACTGTTTCCCACCGCTCCGGTGAACTCCCGCTCTCGCTGTGCGCTGTTTTTATTCTCGCTCCGCTCTCACTGTTTCCCGCCGCTCCGGTGATCTCCCGCTCTCGCTGTGCGCTGTTTTTATCCTCGCTCCGCTCTCACCGTTTCCCGCCGCTCCGGTGATCTCCCGCTCTCGCTGTCGGCTGTTTTTATCCTCGCTCCGCTCTCACTGTTTCCCACCGCTCCGGTGAACTCCCGCTCTCGCTGTGCGCTGTTTTTATTCTCGCTCCGCTCTCACTGTTTCCCGTCGCTCCGGTGATCTCCCGCTCTCGTTCTGCGCTGTTTTTATTCTCGCTCCGCTCTCACTGTTTCCCACCGCTCCGGTGATCTCCCGCTCTCGCTGTGCGCTGTTTTTATTCTCGCTCCGCTCTCACTGTTTCCCACCGCTCCGGTGAACTCCCGCTCTCGCTGTGCGCTGTGTTTATCCTCGCTCCGCTCCCGCTGTTTCCCGTCGCTCCGGTGAACTCCCGCTCTCGCTGTGCGCTGTTTTTATCCTCGCTCCACTCTCACTGTTTCCCGTCGCTCCGGTGATCTCCCGCTCTCGCTGTGCGCTGTTTTTATCCTCGCTCCGCTCTCACTGTTTCCCACCGCTCCGGTGAACTCCCGCTCTCGCTGTGCGCTGTTTTTATCCTCGCTCCACTCTCACTGTTTCCCGTCGCTCCGGTGATCTCCCGCTCTCGCTGTGCGCTGTTTTTATCCTCGCTCCGCTCTCACTGTTTCCCACCGCTCCGGTGATCTCCCGCTCTCGCTGTGCGCTGTTTTTATCCTCGCTCCGCTCTCACTGTTTCCCACCGCTCCGGTGAACTCCCGCTCTCGCTGTGCGCTGTTTTTATCCTCGCTCCGCTCCCGCTGTTTCCCACCGCTCCGGTGAACTCCCGCTCTCGCTGTGCGCTGTTTTTATCCTCGCTCCGCTCTCACTGTTTCCCACCGCTCCGGTGAACTCCCGCTCTCGCTGTGCGCTGTTTTTATCCTCGCTCCGCTCTCACTGTTTCCCACCGCTCCGGTGCACTCCCGCTCTCGCTGTGCGCTGTTTTTATCCTCGCTCCGCTCTCACTGTTTCCCACCGCTCCGGTGATCTCCCGCTCTCGCTGTGCGCTGTTTTTAACCTCGCTCCGCTCTCGCTGTTTCCCGTCGCTCCGGTGAACTCCCGCTCTCGCTGTGCGCTGTTTTTAACCTCGCTCCGCTCTCGCTGTTTCCCGTCGCTCCGGTGAACTCCCGCTCTCGCTGTGCGCTGTTTTTATCCTCGCTCCGCTCCCGCTGTTTCCCACCGCTCCGGTGATCTCCCGCTCTCGCTGTGCGCTGTTTCTATCCTCGCTCCGCTCCCGCTGTTTCCCACCGCTCCGGTGATCTCCCGCTCTCGCTGTGCGCTGTTTCTATCCTCGCTCCGCTCCCGCTGTTTCCCGTCGCTCCGGTGAACTCCCGCTCTCGCTGTGCGCTGTTTCTATCCTCGTTCCGCTCTCACTGTTTCCCGCCGTTCCGGTGATCTCCCGCTCTCGCTCTGCGCTGTTTTTATCCTCGCTCCGCTCCCACTGTTTCCCGCCGCTCCGGTGAACTCCCGCTCTCGCTGTGCGCTGTTTTTATCCTCGCTCCGCTCTCACTGTTTCCCGCCGCTCCGGTGATCTCCCGCTCTCGCTGTGCGCTGTTTTTATCCTCGCTCCGCTCTCACTGCTTCCCACCGCTCCGGTGATCTCCCGCTCTCGCTGTGCGCTGTTTTTATCCTCGCTCCGCTGCCGCTGTTTCCCACCGCTCCGGTGATCTCCCGCTCTCGCTGTGCGCTGTTTTTATCCTCGCTCCGATCTCGCTGTTTCCCACCGCTCCGGTGATCTCCCGCTATCGCTGTGCGCTGTTTTTATGCTCGCTCCGCTGCCGCTGTTTCCCACCGCTCCGGTGATCTCCCGCTCTCGCTGTGCGCTGTTTTTATCCTCGCTCCGCTCCCGCTGTTTCCCACCGCTCCGGTGAACTCCCGCTCCCGCTCTGCGCTGTTTTTATCCTCGCTCCGATCTCGCTGTTTCCCACCGCTCCGGTGATCTCCCGCTCTCGCTGTGCGCTGTTTTTATCCTCGCTCCGCTCTCACTGTTTCCCACCGCTCCGGTGAACTCCCGCTCTCGCTGTGCGCTGTTTTTATCCTCGCTCCGCTCTCACTGTTTCCCACCGCTCCGGTGAACTCCCGCTCTCGCTGTGCGCTGTTTTTATTCTCGCTCCGCTCTCACTGTTTCCCACCGCTCCGGTGAACTCCCGCTCTCGCTGTGCGCTGTTTTTATCCTCGCTCCGCTCTCACTGTTTCCCGTCGCTCCGGTGAACTCCCGCTCTCGCTGTGCGCTGTTTTTATCCTCGCTCCGCTCTCACTGTTTCCCACCGCTCCGGTGATCTCCCGCTCTCGCTGTGCGCTGTTTTTATCCTCGCTCCGGTTCACTGTTTCCCACCGCTCCGGTGATCTCCCGCTCTCGCTCTGCGCTGTTTTTAACCTCGCTCCGCTCTCACTGTTTCCCGTCGCTCCGGTGAACTCCCGCTCTCGCTGTGCGCTGTTTTTATCCTCGCTCCGCTCTCACTGTTTCCCACCGCTCCGGTGAACTCCCGCTCTCGCTGTGCGCTGTTTTTATCCTCGCTCCGCTCTCACTGTTTCCCACCGCTCCGGTGAACTCCCGCTCTCGCTGTGCGCTGTTTTTATCCTCGCTCCGCTCTCACTGTTTCCCTCCGCTCCGGTGATCTCCCGCTCTCGCTGTGCGCTGTTTTTATCCTCGCTCCGCTCTCACTGTTTCCCGCCGCTCCGGTGAACTCCCGCTCTCGCTGTGCGCTGTTTTTATCCTCGCTCTGCTCTCGCTGTTTCCCACCGCTCCGGTGAACTCCCGCTCTCGCTGTGCGCTGTTTTTATCCTCGCTTCCCTCTCCCTGTTTCCCACCGCTCCGGTGAACTCCCGCTCTCGCTGTGCGCTGTTTTTATCCTCGCTCCACTCTCACTGTTTCCCGTCGCTCCGGTGATCTCCCGCTCTCGCTCTGCGCTGTTTTTATCCTCGCTCCGCTCTCACTGTTTCCCACCGCTCCGGTGAACTCCCGCTCTCGCTGTGCGCTGTTTTTATTCTCGCTCCGCTCTCGCTGTTTCCCGCCGCTCCGGTGAACTCCCGCTCTCGCTCTGCGCTGTTTTTATCCTCGCTCCGCTCTCACTGTTTCCCACCGCTCCGGTGAACTCCCGCTCTCACTGTGCGCTGTTTTTATCCTCGCTCCACTCTCACTGTTTCCCACCGCTCCGGTGAACTCCCGCACTGCGCTGTTTTTATCCTCGCTCCACTCTCACTGTTTCCCGCCGCTCCAGTGAACTCCCGCTCTCGCTGTGCGCTGTTTCTATCCTCGCTCCGCTCTCGCTGTTTCCCACCGCTCCGGTGAACTCCCGCTCTCGCTGTGCGCTGTTTTTATCCTCGCTCCGCTCTCACTGTTTCCCACCGCTCCGGTGAACTCCCGCTCTCGCTGTGCGCTGTTTTTATCCTCGCTCCGCTCTCACTGTTTCCCACCGCTCCGGTGAACTCCCGCTCTCGCTGTCCGCTGTTTTTATCCTCGCTCCGCTCTCACTGTTTCCCACCGCTCCGGTGATCTCCCGCTCTCGCTGTGCGCTGTTTTTATTCTCGCTCCGCTCTCACTGTTTCCCTCCGCTCCGGTGAACTCCCGCTCTCGCTGTGCGCTGTTTTTATCCTCGCTCCGCTCTCACTGTTTCCCACCGCTCCGGTGAACTCCCGCTCTCGCTGTGCGCTGTTTTTATCCTCGCTCCGCTCTCACTGTTTCCCACCGCTCCGGTGAACTCCTGCTCTCGCTGTGCGCTGTTTTTATCCTCGCTCCGCTCTCACTGTTTCCCACCGCTCCGGTGAACTCCCGCTCTCGCTGTGCGCTGTTTTTATCCTCGCTCCGCTCTCACTGTTTCCCACCGCTCCGGTGAACTCCCGCTCTCGCTGTGCGCTGTTTTTATCCTCGCTCCGCTCTCACTGTTTCCCACCGCTCCGGTGAACTCCCGCTCTCGCTGTGCGCTGTTTTTATCCTCGCTCCGCTCTCACTGTTTCCCACCGCTCCGGTGAACTCCCGCTCTCGCTGTGCGCTGTTTTTAACCTCGCTCCGCTCTCACTGTTTCCCACCGCTCCGGTGAACTCCCGCTCTCGCTGTGCGCTGTTTTTATTCTCGCTCTGCTCTCGCTGTTTCCCTCCGCTCCGGTGATCTCCCGCTCTCGCTGTGCGCTGTTTTTATCCTCGCTCCGCTCTCGCTGTTTCCCTCCGCTCCGGTGAACTCCCGCTCTCGCTGTGCGCTGTTTTTAACCTCGCTCCGCTCTCGCTGTTTCCCTCCGCTCCGGTGATCTCCCGCTCTCGCTGTGCGCTGTTTTTATCCTCGCTCTGCTCTCACTGTTTCCCGCCGCTCCGGTGAACTCCCGCTCTCGCTGTGCGCTGTTTTTAACCTCGCTCCGCTCTCACTGTTTCCCGCCGCTCCGGTGAACTCCCGCTCTCGCTGTGCGCTGTTTTTATTCTCGCTCCGCTCTCACTGTTTCCCGCCGCTCCGGTGAACTCCCGCTCTCGCTGTGCGCTGTTTTTATCCTCGCTCCGCTCTCACTGTTTCCCGTCGCTCCGGTGATCTCACGCTCTCGCTGTGCGCTGTTTTTATTCTCGCTCCGCTCTCACTGTTTCCCACCGCTCCGGTGATCTCCCGCTCTCGCTCTGCGCTGTTTTTATCCTCGCTCCGCTCTCACTGTTTCCCACCGCTCCGGTGAACTCCCGCTCTCGCTGTGCGCTGTTTTTATCCTCGCTCCGCTCTCACTGTTTCCCACCGCTCCGGTGAACTCCCGCTCTCGCTGTGCGCTGTTTTTAACCTCGCTCCGCTCTCACTGTTTCCCACCGCTCCGGTGATCTCCCGCTCTCGCTGTGCGCTGTTTTTATTCTCGCTCCGCTCTCGCTGTTTCCCTCCGCTCCGGTGAACTCCCGCTCTCGCTGTGCGCTGTTTTTAACCTCGCTCCGCTCTCACTGTTTCCCGCCGCTCCGGTGAACTCCCGCTCTCGCTGTGCGCTGTTTTTATTCTCGCTCCGCTCTCCCTGTTTCCCACCGCTCCGGTGATCTCCCGCTCTCGCTGTGCGCTGTTTTTATTCTCTCTCCGCTCTCACTGTTTCCCTCCGCTCCGGTGAACTCCCGCTCTCGCTGTGCGCTGTTTTTATCCTCGCTCCGCTCTCACTGTTTCCCGCCGCTCCGGTGAACTCCCGCTCTCGCTGTGCGCTGTTTTTAACCTCGCTCCGCTCTCACTGTTTCCCGCCGCTCCGGTGAACTCCCGCTCTCGCTGTGCGCTGTTTTTATCCTCGCTCCGCTCTCACTGTTTCCCGCCGCTCCGGTGAACTCCCGCTCTCGCTGTGCGCTGTTTTTATTCTCGCTCCGCTCTCACTGTTTCCCGCCGCTCCGGTGAACTCCCGCTCTCGCTGTGCGCTGTTTTTATCCTCGCTCCGCTCTCACTGTTTCCTGCCGCTCCGGTGATCTCCCGCTCTCGCTGTGCGCTGTTTTTATCCTCGCTCCGCTCTCACTGTTTCCCGTCGCTCCGGTGAACTCCCGCTCTCGCTGTGCGCTGTTTTTAACCTCGCTCCGCTCTCACTGTTTCCCACCGCTCCGGTGAACTCCCGCTCTCGCTGTGCGCTGTTTTTATCCTCGCTCCGCTCTCACTGTTTCCCGTCGCTCCGGTGAATTCCCGCTCTCGCTGTGCGCTGTTTTTATCCTCGCTCCGCTCTCACTGTTTCCCGTCGCTCCGGTGAACTCCCGCTCTCGCTGTGCGCTGTTTTTATCCTCGCTCCGCTCTCACTGTTTCCCACCGCTCCGGTGAACTCCCGCTCTCGCTGTGCGCTGTTTTTATCCTCGCTCCGCTCTCACTGTTTCCCACCGCTCCGGTGAACTCCCGCTCTCGCTGTGCGCTGTTTTTATCCTCGCTCCGCTCTCACTGTTTCCCACCGCTCCGGTGATCTCCCGCTCTCGCTGTGCGCTGTTTTTATCCTCGCTCCGCTCTCACTGTTTCCTGTCGCTCCAGGCGGGTGTTACTGACTGAAGCTCGCTGTATAATGGTGGAGAGAGATTTAAAAACTAGAATTATCTCTCTCCCCTCAGCTGCCCTTTTTCCATTGAGAACAGATTTTGCTCCTTTCGCTGACCGTCATAACCAGGCTTTGGTTCCCACCCTGCACAGAGTAAGCCCAGCCTCACCTGGCCCGTTAAGACGATGTGATTCTTTCAGAAATTGTTGCACTCATTCGAATGAACTCTTTTTTTCTTTTTTAGGAAAGAACACACTCGTTGGTTGGGTCTGGAAGGTATGATACCAGGGAAGACTTTACTGTGGTCATTCAGCCGTTTCTAGAAGACATTGAAATACCAAGGGACAAGGTAACTGCAGGAAACTGTGGAGGTAGCAGACTGAGTTTGATTCGGGTCGCTGGATGGTGAGGTTGGGACATACAAACACATGAGCACATACCTAATCCAGATATAGGATAAGGTGCTGGAAGATATGCAAAAATGCTGTGGGTCACGCACATCGTGATGTTTCCGCCTTTTCCTCAGTTCGATGGATGCCACAAACAGTTATCAACGGGACAGGGGAATTATTCTGTGGAAGTAAACAAGCTGGACTACTGTTAGACTATGGTGAGGCCTGACTCTTAGGGGGGATTTTAACTCTCGGATGGTCAGTCAGTGGAGCAGCGGGAGGCCCCGGTCCATGTTAACGGCCGAGCTTCATTTAAATGGAGCCGGCGAGCTGCCCATGGGACATCCAGAGGCAGCACGCCGGGTTTGGGCTGGTGCAATATCGGGAGGCCCGGAGAACGCCCGACCGGCAGCTAGTTGTTGGGGGTGGGGGTTTGGGCTGGTGCAATATCGGGGGGCCCGGAGACCGCCCGACCGGCAGCTAGTTGTTGGGGGTGGGGGTTTGGGCTGGTGCAGTATCGGGGGGCCCGGAGACCGCCCGACCGGCAGCTAGTTGTCGGGGGTGGGGGTTTGGGCTGGTGCAATATCGGGGGGCCCGGAGACCGCCCGACCGGCAGCTAGTTGTCGGGGGTGGGGGTTTGGGTTGGTTTTGGGACCGTGGAAAGGGGGGAGTGGGTTTTGAGCCCAGGGAGGCAGTGGCCCAAACTATTTTTGTGGGGTCCAGAGGAACACTTCTGCTCCCCCTGGTGGGAACAAGAATTAGCATTTCGGTGTAACTTGAAGGGGAACAAAACTTCTCATAGCTTTTGGAAAGGTTGAAAAAGCATCTCAACCCATTGGCAGCCGTTGCCAAGGCCGAGGTCGGAGAGGACAAATAGGCACATAATGAAGGGAAAGGAAAGCCAATGTTCAGAACCTGACCCATTGTTTGATGACTGCTGAAGAGGAGATGATGCTATATGAAGAGGTTATGACCCTACGCCTCACTTCACAATTCTTTCCCCGTGGGTCAGCATTGCAGCATGTTAGAATGAGGTTCAGAAATGCTATAGGACACAGGAGATCAGCACTATTACCTAGCATGTTATTACCAGGTGGGTACAACGATGCCTGAAAATTATGGCTGGTATGCCACCAGAAGTTGGTGGGTGTGGCCAAACAGGTTATACTGATTGTTGATCAAACTGGCAAGTCTTCTTTAATGCAACACAACTTAGAACATAATGTACTGTGATCGGGGTGTTTCCAAAGAACCACCCAGCATTATTCTTAGCAATTCACTTATTGTACCTGTGCCATTGGGTTTGCTGCCACAACTTCCTTTGGGAATGGGGGCACTGATCATCTGCCCAAGTGAGGTATGTGCACCTCCATCTGTAGATACGGGTATGTGCAAATGACAGATAAGATGCAGGCTTTCAATAATATTGCACTTAATTCTTTTTCACTAGGACGGCCTGCCAGATAAATCCTATTTTGCACCAGACTGCTTTCACTTCGGTTTGAAGAGTCATTCACAGGCCGCACGGAGTCTATGGAACAACTTGGTAAGTATTTGATCATTCATTTTGGTTTTTGTTTTTTTCTGGGGTGGGTGTGTTTGTTTGTTTGGTTGGTTATTGGACGATTCCCTTCCTGAGGAATGGAGCATTGCACCACATGAAACCAGGGGAGTCACTTCCAGGCTCGGTAACTCACAGGATGGTCACAGTGTGGGGATTCTGACCATTGCTAAGTTCTGGGTGCTGAAAAGCAACCCACGTTTCATCCTTCTTGGGTGGGCGGAGAAAAGGGTAAGTGGGTCTCTTTGGGGTCAAATTGGTTCTAAGATAGAATTACGTAGAAATTACGACATGTAACAGGCCGTTTGGCCCAACCAGTCCGAGTTTATCCTCCACAAGCAATCGCCCTAATCCCATGTGCCCACTCTGTTGCCATATTCCTTTCTTCCCCTTTTCTTCAACCACCTATCTAAGCCATTCTTAAATATTGACATGGTCCCTACTTCAACCATTAACTCTGGTTGTACTTTCCACGGCCTCACAAACCTCTGTAAAAAAGTTTCTCCGGCTCTCTGTCCTAAATCTCTTACATTTAATCTTACATCTATGGCCTCTTGTTCTCAACCCCCTCGACCACTGGAAATAGTCTGCTTCTAACTACTCTGTCCCATCCCTTCATAATTTTAAACACCTCTGTCAAATCGCCTCATCAGTTCCTCTGTTCTGATGAATTCAGCCCCAATTTTTCAAGTTTTTCTTCCTATTTATATTTCCTTATACGAGGCAGCGTCCTGGTGAATCTGCATCGTACCCTCTATTGCCTCTACATCCATCCTATAGTGTGATGCTCAAAACTGCACCCAGTACTCCAGTGGTGGTCTTACTAAGATTTTATATGGGTTCACCATTACATCTTGAATTTTATATTCTATATCTCTTGCCATTTTGAACCCAATATTCTGTTAGTTTTTATGGCCTAATCCACTTGTGGTGCTGCTTTTAATGTCTTGTGAAATGATCCCCCAAATTCCTCTGCTCTTCCACCTAACCCAGCTTTCCCCATTCAAAGTAGAAATATTACTCTATTTCTTTTACCAAAATGTACCACCTTACACATACATTGAGTTCCATCTGCCACTTTTTCGCCCATGCTACCAACTCATCAATATCCCATTGCAGCTTCCTTTGGCCTTCAGAATTATTTACTATGCCTCCTATTTTAGTATCTTCTGCAGGTTTGGTCACCACTCCCTCTAGCCCTAGATCCAAATCATTGATGTACACAGTGAATAGAAGCAGACACCTCAAACCATTCTGAGAAACTGCCCTTAACTCCTTGTTCTCTGTTTTCCCACTTCTAAGCAGTTTTTAATCCAATTTTCTAACCTCCCCCAAAATTCCATACACCCTTATTCTTCTCCAATAGCCTTCTGTGTGAGACCATGTCGAACATGGTACCAAATTGTGGTTTGTTTTTGTATCTTCACACTCCCTTGGAGAATAGTGTAAAGTAGTGGAAGGATTTGCAGGCTGATTAATAGTCTGAGGCCACGACATGAATGCTTCTTCCATGGCCATAACTGATAGGTTGGTTAGTCCTATACAGTGGGAGTTTTTAATGGGCTCCTACAATCCATATGACGAGGGGATGCATCCACACCCACTAGGCACGAGAATCCTGCTGGGCTATCAACCCAGAATTCACAACCGCAGCTCTGATCTCCACTCGCCAAGACTGTCTGGAGCAGGGTTTGAACCCTGTACCTTCTGACTCAGAGGCGAGATTGCTACCACTAAGCCAATGGCTTGCTCCGTATTGCCTGTGGCAAACTCAGTAATCTGATCGCTCATCTAGACAGGGCTGCAGCTGGGCACTGTTGGTGACTGGCCAGCCAGTTTGGCTTATTGATGGGACTCTGGGGGGGGGTAAACCTGTCACTGGGTTCTGGGATTGTTCCCTCTCGGCTCCAGATAACTTTGGAAGCCAGTGCTGTACTCAATAGGTTGGCCCAAGCTGAGCAAGTCGAAAGACGCTTACCAGCACTCTCTATCGATAAGATGTCCAGTTTTAGCCGATTAAACTCCAGCAATACCACCACTACACACTAGGGAACTCCTAAACATTGGCTTTTGCCAAACTGTGTCCAGTGCCTAAATTTTAACCCCACAATCGTGTGGGTTGGGGGTGGGAGAGCAATAAATACTTTAAAAATCTAAAACCCCGACTCCAACCCGCCCACTTCTGATTTTAACGGAGGCAGGACGAGGGGGGGCAACCAGCCCGCTCTCAGGAGGCGGGTCGGTCAGTGAAAGCATTCAAGAAGGCTGCGGGCCTCCGTTTTTACAGCTTTTTTATTTTTAACTCCTGGGGGCCGGGATTCCCGAGCCTTCAGATCATAAGAGGAGTGAGATGGCCCGAAACAGCACGTAAGTAGTTTATCGCACTGATTATGGGCCAGGAGGAGCAGGAATCTTTTCCACAGGCCCAACAAACCTACCTGCAACACCCCCCCCCTCCCCCCCACTCCGCCCTCTTCCCGGTTCCATATTAAAAATTAGGCCCAGGGCGTTTGAGCTGAGGAAAATGGTGTGTGTTCCAATGGGGGTAAAATGTGCATTCCAAATGAGACAAAAATAAACTCTCTTCAATAGATTTTTGTTAGGTACGGATATTAAGGGATATGTAACCAAGGCAGGTAAATGGAATTAAGATACAGGTCAACCATGATCTAATTGAATGGCAGAACAGGTTTGAGGGACTGAATGGCCTCCTCCTGTTCCTTGTTGCTATGTTGTATAGGTTTCACAGTAATTTGGTTTGAAGATCCTTAATGATGGGTTTCTGCATGTACCAAACACCTCGCTAAACAAACAAAAATCTAGATACAAAAATGTTGGTTTCTATAGTTTTGTTTGATTGGCCTAGATTCACCTATCACTGTCAGACATTGACTCAAATACTCCAAGATTGAGCCTGTGATCTTTCTATGCTATAGGGCCGCGTGTTGGTTTCAATTGGCGCTGCTACCATAATGATCTCAGATACCCATTTGAATATTTGCCATTTATTCAATCATGCATAGATACAAATCCAAGTTTTTGTTAAAGGAGCCTGAAGGACTGAAAAAGAGGGAAAGTCGGACCAAAGAGTTTAGGGCAAAGAATATTTTGAAGACTTTTAGTGATCACTTATGGTGTTTGGTTTTGGGCGATGCATTTGTTTCTTTACCTTTTTCAGAGACTATATTTTTAGTTCTTAGGATGTGGGCAGCGTTGGCAAGGCTCCATTTGTTGCCCATCACATTTATTGCCTATCACTAAGCTTTCATCTTGAGCAGCTGTTTGCACAACTGAGTGAATTTCTAGGCTGTTTCAAGGAACATTAGAAGTCAATAATATGAATTTATCCCATACATGGGAACATAGGAACTGGAGTAGGCCATTCAGCCCTTCGAGCCTGTTCCTCCATTCAATTCGATCATGGCTGATTTGTGTTTCAACTCCATCTGCCCGCCTTGGTTCCGTAACCCTTAATACTCTTGCCTAACAAAAACCTATCAACCTCGGTTTTGAAATTTTCAATTGACCTAGACTCAACAGCCTTTAGGGGGAGAGAATTCCAGATTTCCACTACCCTTTGTGTGAAGGTGTCCTAAAATAGGAGGCGTAGTAAATAATTCTGAAGGCCAAAGGACACTGATTTCTGACATCACAACTGAACGGCCTAGTTCTAATTTGAAGATTATGCCCCCTTGTTCTGGAATCCCCCACCAGAAGAAATAGTTTCTCTCTAACTACCCTATCAATTCCATTAATCATCTTAAACACCTCAATTAGATCACTCTTAATCTTCTACACTGAAGGGAATACAAGCCTAGTCTATGCAACCTGTCCTCATAATTTAGCCCCAGTGTCGTTTTGGTGAATTTGCGCTGCACCCCCTCCAAGGCCAATATATCCTTCTTGAGGTGTAGTGCCCAGAACTGAACGCAGTACTCTAAATGGGGTCTAACCAGAGCTTTGTCTAACTGTAACCTAACATCCACCCCTTTATATTCCAGTCCCCTTGAGATAAAAGCTAACATTCCATAAGTTTTTAAAAATTATTTCATTATTTTTATAATACAAGAGGCATTCTGCTGAAAACCAGGATAGAAAAAAAGACACAGGAAACTATTACAAGATGAAGCAGCAAAGAGATAAACTTAACACAGTGAACAATTTATTCAGACTTGCATTTGACCTCTGGAATAGACTACCACCTAATGTAGGAAACACTGGCTCAACTGAAGCATTCAAAAAGGAGTTCAACAGACTCCTGATTCAGTAGAGAGATGAGGTCTGGGATAAGAAAAAGACAAATAAGTGGTCAGATCCGGCTCTGAAACAAAGCCAGTGTAATGGGCTGATTGATCTATCCTTCTTGTTACTTTCTTGTGATCCTTTTAGCTGGAGCCAATGGGTGGAAAGACCTCCAATCAAAAATTTGATGTTCCCATTAACATTAGTTGTCCTTCAAAGGTATGGTTTGTATGAAAAAGGACTGTGAGTAGACTTTGTTATTTTTCTATGTAGTTCCAACACTTATTTGTCTCCTTGCTTCCTATGGGTTGTCATATTTTGTGTCTACACGTGTGCGTCAGCATGGTTATCACTAGAGTCTATCGTAAAATTGAGAAGCAATGTTAGACTGCGGCAATCCAGATGCTAATGATGCTCCCTCCCACAATGGTGTTAGTCGGGAATTCCAGGATTTTGACCCAGTGTTAAGAGTCTAATTCTCTGAATTGGTTATTCTGTAATCTTCATATTACGCAAAACCTTTCTCACCAGTTTCAACTTTCTCCTTAATCACATTCCAACTAAAAATAAACTGAACACAAGCACATTCTGTCCCCCAGAAAAGATCCAGCCAAACTCGTTCCTCCAAATAAATATTGCACAATCACATTCTATATCCAAACAAATTCTAGCCAATTCATTCCAAAACCTCTTTGAGATCCAGCCTCCATGATAGTTCCCCACTCACCTCAAATATACATCTCTAAAATACATTTTTAACATAATAATTATGTAAAAATTTCAACTATTCAGAAAAAAACTAGATTGAACCATAAATGTGCCTCTATTGTCTTCTAGTCTCTCCAACAATTTCGCCCATCGTACCCCAGCTGGCCTCATGTACACCTCTGACATTGGGTTCAATGTCTCCGAATGCTTCAGAGCCTAGCCCACCCGAATGAGGCCCGACACCCTGAGTCAAATAACCACACTACAACTCCTACAAGTTATCTGGTGGCCCAGCATCCATCTCGATGCACAAAGAGCACAATTATATTGTGAGGCTGATGCGACATAACCAAGCATCCAGATTGCAATTGTCCTGGTGGTGCTCCCACAATGGCGTTAGTTGGGAATTCCAGGATCTTGACCCAGCACCGATCGCTAAATACAAAAATAAATGTAAATTAAAGCAATCACAAAAAGATAATTACATTGACTGCAACACTAAACTGAGGATTGCAAACTAAATATTAGAGGAGAAATTTTAAAAATAAATTGATTTAGAGTGCAAACAAAAAAGAAAATAACGAAGTGATAAAATAATAGCATAATTAATATTCTGTTTAATATTTTACACATAAGCAGCAACAACTTGCATTTATGTAGAACTTTCAACTTAGAAAACATCCCAAGGTACTTCACAGAATTGTAATGGACACTGAGCCAAAGGAAATATTAGGAGGACTGACCAAAAGCTTGGTTAAGGAGCTGGACTTTAAAGAGGTCTAAAGGAGGACAGGGAAGTGCAGAGGTGGATAGGCTAAGGGAAGGAATTCCAGAGCATGGGGCCCAGGTGGCTGAAGGCACGGCTGCCAATTGTGGAGTGAAGGGAGAGGGATGCATAAGGGGCCAGAGTCAGAAGATTGGAGGGTTCGGAAGGGGAAAAGGTCTGTAGGGGTGGAGAATGTTAGAAGGATAGGATTGGATGAGGCCACAGAAGGACTTAAACACGGGGATAAGAATCTTTATTCTGAGGTGTTGACGGACCAGGGGCCAATGTAGATCAGTGAGGACAGGGGTGATGGGTGAGCAAGACTTGGTGCGGAATAGGATACAAGTAGCAGAGTTTTGGATGAGCTGAAGTTTACCGAGGGTGGAGGATGGGAGGCCGGCCAGGAGAGCATTGGAATAGTTGAATCTAAAGGTGACAAATTTGTGGATGAGGATTTCAGCATCCAATGGACTGAGTTTGAATGGAGGCAGGCGATGTTACAGAGGTGGAAGTAGATGGTTTTTGTGATGCAGTGTACATGGGGTCAGAAGCTCAGCTCAGGATCAAATAGGCCACAGTGGTTGTAAACAGTCTGGTTCACCTTGACAGTGGCCATAGAGGTGGATGGAATCAGTGGTGAGGGTATGGAATTTGTAGGGGAGGGCCAAAGATAATAGTTTCAGTCTTCCCAATGTTCAGCTGGAGGAAGTTGTGGCTCATCCAAGACTGGATTTCAGACAAGCAATCTAACAAGACAGACACAGTGGAGGGGTGAGAAAGATGGTGGAGAGGTAGAGCTGGGTATCATTAGCTTTTGTGTGGAAGCTGACACTGTGTTGGTGGATGATGTCGCAAAGGGGCAGTACGTAGATGAGGAACAGGAGCAAACAAAGGATGAATCCTTGGGGAACACAAGAGATAATGATACACAGGTAGAAAGAAGCTGATAGGGAAAAGTGGAACCAAGCATAGGCAGTTCCTCAGGACTGGACAATGGAAGAGAGGCATTGGATAAGCATGGTGTGGTTGACCATATCAAAGGCTGCAGAGAGGTTGAGGAGGGATAATGCACCAAGGGCACCAACAGGAAATGGTAGGATACATAGAGGATAACGTATGGGGAATGGTGTGATTTATAGATGTACTCAATGAGGAATGGCAGAATATATAGAGGGCACCCACTGGAGAATGGGAGGATAGAGGATATCCAATAATGGATGGTGGGATATGTAGAGGGCACCCAGTGGAGAATGGGAGGATAGAGGATATCCAATAATGGATGGTGGGATATGTAGAGGGCACCCACTGGAGAATGGGAGGATAGAGGATATCCAATAATGGATGGTGGGATATGTAGAGGGCACCCACTGGAGAATGGGAGGATAGAGGATATCCAATAATGGATGGTGGGATATGTAGAGGGCACCCAGTGTGATTGAATTTCCACCCAGGGACAGAGTGGTAGGACTTGAATATATGTCCCCATATAGTGGGCTCCTGATCTTAGTTTTGCAGCCAGGTGAGGTGCTGAACAAAGAGAGGAAGGGAGGGAGAATCACTCATTCTAAGCTACTCTTCTATAAGCTGGTGGAAAAATATGGGGATAAAAATGCTAATAATAACCAAGGTTCAGTAATCAGGGTTAACATTTAACTCCAAACTAATCAAGTTCTCTTCTTTCTCCTATGGTAATACCAGGAGCAGCCGTATTTGAGAACATACAGAAATAGTAATTTCACTTATCCAAATAACTCTGTGCAGCCGACCTCAGTGGCCCCTGGGAGCATTGAGACCACAACTGTTCAATCGTCCAAGGTTAGTCATGAATACAGTCTTTTATTATTTCAATAAAAAGGTTCTTTGAGGATTAAATTTAATCACCGATATATAAAACATCTTCCTGTACATCCAGTGTAGAGTGGTAGGGATAGAAATTGATCTTGGGCAGTCACAAAGAGGGCGATTGTGAATCATCAGCCCGTTTTACGCTCCATCCGATTGTAAAACAGCCAGCCGATTCGCTATCACCTGTTTTACACTCCCTCCCGAGACACATTTATACACCGTAGGATAACTTGCTCCTTCTTGTCAGTGTCAGCTACCTCTGTGTTCTGCAAAATCTGTAACTGCCCAGCGATAGAGTATTGGACCCCTGTTTGGCAGGTCGCACAGAAAACCCATTCCTTGTTCCTGATTTCGGTACAGTCGCAAGCCGCACAAACTGGTAAAATTGGAGAAGGGGCACGGAATAGATCATCTTCATCGACATTGAAAAGACACAGCTGGGCTGTCAGTCCTTTGTAAGATTGTGGCTGGAGCAGCAGCAGTCAATCGTGACTGGCATTTAAATTGTACTTATACGATTGCGCCAGGGACTTAACAGCTGGTGCACCTGCTTCCAAACATTCTGGGATTGAATTCCTGTGGGTGTTACTCCCAATCATCCGCTGTAACGCCGATGGAAGATTCGCAGAAACCCTGGGGAAACGGCATAAACGCTGCTCTGGTCACAATCTCATGAAGGACTGACGGCCAAGCTATGGACCATATGCCAATAACATCTGAGAGCATGTGCAGATTGATCTGTCCCCCAGTCTCTGCCAATCCCCTTAGGAACATAGGAAGATAGGAACAGGAGTAGGCCATTTAGCCCCTCGAGCCTGTTCCGCCATTCAATGAGATCATGGTTGATCTGTGACCTAACTCCAGATACCCACCTTAGCCCCTTATCCCTTAATACCTTTGGTTATCAAAAATCAATCAATCTCAGATTTAAAATTAACAATTGAGCTAGCATCAATTACCGTTTGCGGAAGAGAGTTTCAAACTTCTACCACCCTTTGCATGTAGAAGTGTTTCCTAATTTCACTCCTGAAAGTTCTGGCTCTAATTTTTAGGCTATGTCCCCTAGTCCTAGACTCCCCAACCAGCAGTGGCATGCACTTATGCCCCATGTAGCTGAACTCACCTCATAACGCAAGGTCAGCTCATCAAAGTATTGTTGTAGCACACGTAGCTCTTAGAGCACGACCTGCTGGCAATACAATGGGGGCGGGGAGTACAATATCTGGTACCAGCAGTTAGTAAAGAGCTGCTGGCTGCCCTTAAAGTGGGTAGCACTTTTATGTGGTCAGAAATGGTCTGGTTAGAAAGGCCCTTTTGACGAATCGATTGTGGAGCAAAAGACCAGCAACAAAAGATTTTGCAAAAGCTACAGGGTGGAAAGATAGAATTACAAGGAACTTACAGCACAGAAACAGGCCATTTTGCCCAACTGGTCTTAGCCGGTATTTATGCTGGTGCTATTAGTGGATGAATGCTTAATGCATTCTCATGACATTCTCTGTCTGCTATTTTAATGGAGGTATTAAAAGCTCAATATTAATAGCTCAATACCTCCATTAAGTGGAATGTCATATAAATGCATTAAATATTCATACGCTAATATCATCAACAATAGCTTTATTAATGTCCTGTTTTAAAGATGCAGGTTTATAGGATAAATTCTGGCTATCAGAATAATGTTCTTATTTACTAGATACATCCTACAGTTGCCAATAGATGTTTAATTACAATAAAGGTCACCGGTTCAAAGGACTTGACTATATTTAATACTTTTCTTTTGTCTTTTTGGATTCCAGCCTTCAGCGTCTTTACAAACAACTCCATCCCTCCTCACAACCACAAAAAAGCCAGATCAGGTTGGTAGTAACAATGTTGACTGGGGGAGGGGAGACAGGGGGAGACATTTGGATGCATAACTACTGACATCATTCTTTTGCTCAGATTTGCTAAGCCATCTTCTGTTGAAAGCATTTGTTGAGTCAGTTTGGTGGCAGTCTCGTCACTGGATCAGAGAGCGAGAAGGGCGTTCAAACCCTTCCTGTAGCTTCGAATGGCTAATACTGGAGTGAGAGGTTGCATGGACTGTGATGCTGACCTTTGAGTGACATGTCAATGGAAGAACCAGTGAGGTAATGGGGCAGGATGCATCCAACCCTCCTTAACCTACTCCTCCCGCAAGAAAGGCCCAGAATTTCCTCGGTGCTGCCGGAAGTGCAGCGGAATCCTAGTTTCCTCCACCACCCACAAATTTCCTCGATCATTTGCGCCGCTCGTAAGTTACAACCGCTGAAACCCTACTTAGCTCATTAACATAGCCCCGCCCCCAATGCAAAAGACCAGAGAAAGTGAGTTTCCTGCATTAACGTCAGTTCTAAATGAGCAACATTTTAGGCACAGCAGGACCCGAAATCATATTTCTGGTGTTTAATAGCGAGTTTTTAAAAAGATTTTTTTAATGGCTCCTCACTGAGACCCGCTCTGTATTTTCTATGTTTGTGAATGATGTTTTATGGCATCAGAATCTGTTACACTAAAAAGAGAAAAGCTTCTGCAATTGCCTTTTCCTAAACGTGCCGGGTTTAATGTGCAAAAATTATGGTTTGATGACTTCAAACCTTAATTTTCATATCATCGATGAGTTAAAGAGGGACTTAAAGAAGGAAGATGGCTTATGTTCTGCGCATTCCTCGGGGAACGATTGTTTACGCTGATTCCCACTTCTTTTATGCCGGTCTTTAATGAGGCTATGAGATTCCCAGGAAATTTCGACGTAAATTGCTGTTGGCAAGATCGGCTTAAATTCCAGTGTAAACCGAAGAGGAAATTCCGGCCCAATAATAGCACGTTGAGGAACTATGGCAAAATATTTCATAACCATATAAGAATGGATTGAATTTTAGGCCTACGATCCTTTTACAGGTCTTTGGGAGTGAGTTACTTTGTAAAGACAGGGCTCCATCAGACGTCATTCCAAACTCAGGTAACTATAGATTATTTTCTGTGTTTTTTTTTAACTTTCTCCCTCCTCCCATTTTTACGCCTCCCTAATACACACACCATTCCCTGGCTAAGTGAGCAGACCTGCTCCCAGACTGCTCTTTACCCGAACTCTAGAAGACGTCCAGCGATTGTATCTACGTTGGCTTGGCCTCCCATTTTTCTGTTCCACGTGGGGAAGCGCTCTCTTATTCTTTTGGCTGCCCTAATCAGCTGACTGAGATCTAGAGCTCACCATACTGGGAATCGCTCACCATTCGATGAACGGCACAAGATTCCATGAGTGAATCTCTCTCTGTGCTGGGAATTGCTCACTATGTCACTCCTTGGTATATCTTGTTGGTACCCACATGTACTGTACCACTGGGCTCCTTCCGTAATTACAGGGGCCAATAATATGATGGGTGCTCAGTGTGCTGAAGCGCAGGAGCAGAGGCCTGGAAACGGGTGCAGAGGCCTGAAAAGGGATACAGAGACCTGAAAACAGGTGTAGAGGCCTGGAAGCTGATCTATAGGCCTGAAAATAGGCGTGGAGACTTAGAAACAGATCAAGAGACCTGGAAACAGATGTAGAGATGTGGAAACAGGTGCAGAGGCCTGGCAACGGGTGTAGAGACCTGGCAACAGGTGTTGAGGCCTGGAAGCAGGTGCAGAGGCCAGAAGTACCCCAATGTGGGCAACAAGCACCCCAATGGGGCCTGGGAGCCTGTGCACGACTGACTAGCCTCCCAACCTTAATGCTAATTAAGCGTCCACCCCATGGTGCAGCCAAGGTACTAGAGCAGCACAGCTGTTCCAAACAGATGCGGAAGGGGAGGCCACCATATGATGGAAAGATTCAGGCATCCCTGCCCAGTGCCAACCCAGCTCCCTTTACTTGATGCTCTGCCACACGCTGCCCCCCGAGCCCATTGCACAGTGCTCCTCTTCCCACGTCGGAGAGGCAGCCTGCAACGTTTCATTCCCCGCTGACACCTGCCATTGCCACCCCGGTGGACCCAGGCAGGTCGTGAGTGCTCCGCCCATGAATGCCACCTAATAATGCCAATGAGCTGATCTCACTTCATGCGGCAAGATCAGCTCAGCTGCGTGCAGGCACACACATCGCAGGTGGCACAGGGTGCCCGGAGCATTTAGTGGATACATTAACCTAATTTGAGGGGAAAAATAGCTTTTGATAGACTCGAAAAAAATGGAAGCCGAGTGTAGGCAGGTATTTTTTCCCCCAATTTTCTGCCCTTCCTTTCTGAAGGTCGAGATTCAGTAGCATGGGCGCTGGCAGTGCTCGAATACCTCACCCTAGTGGCCACTGTTCATGTGTGAGTCTAGATTGTGACTGTGAAGCTGACTATTTCATTAGATGCTCAGGAACAAGCTCTTTTCATGGGGGGACAATTGACTGCGACCAGGCTTGGGAGCCCGAGTTACGTGCTGGTGAATTGGGTTGCAGCCAAATCTGCAAACCATTAACAACCTCAAAATAGGGTTGGTAGTCACTGTTGTAATGTAGGAAATGGAGCAGCCAATTTGCAAACAGCAAGGTCCCACAAACAGCAATGAGATAATGACCAGATAATCTGTTTTTTAATTATGTTGGTTAAGGGATAAATTTTAGCCAGGACACCAGGGAGAACTCCCATTCTCTTGTTTGAAATTGTACCATGGGATATTTTGCAGTCACCTGAGAGGGGGCCTCAGTTTAATGTCTCATCTGAATGATGGTACCTCTGACAGTGCTGCATTGCCTCAGTGCTGCACTAGACTGTTCAGCCTAGATTATACTCAAGTCCCTGGAAGTGGGGCTTGAACCCACAACTTTCTGGCTTAAGAGACCAGCATGCTACCCACTGAGCCAAGGCTGACTCTTTAGAACAGTGGAATAGTCTGAAGATAACAAAGGCACGGATGAGGGTTTCAGCACCAGATGGGCTGAAGTAGGGATGGATGATTGTTATAAATTGCTAAAGCTGCAGTTTCACTGCCTTTGTCTGCATTAAGTGTCAACCATATAGTGTGGGACTGGAATCATGTACAGGCCTGGTTGGGTGGAGGTGGCAGGATCTCCAGTTAACCAGTTCCAACAATCCAAGAGCATTTTTCTGCTGCCAGCCCACAAATTACCAGATTTATTGAATTTGAGTTGACACAGATGGTAGGACTAGTGTAACTAACAGACTCGACTATCCCAATGCTCTCCTGGCCGGCCTCCCACTTTCCAATCTCAGTAAACTTGAGCTCATCCAAAACTCTGCTGCCCGTATCCTAACTCGCACCAAGTCCCGTTCACCCATCACCCTTGTGCTCTCTGAACACCAACATTTAATAGTTTCTCACCATTTAAAAAATATTCTGTTTTTCTCTTCTTCCTACCAGAGTGAATAATCTCACATTTCCACACATTATACTCCATCTTCCACCTTCTTGTCCACTCACTTAACCTGTCTATTTCCCTTTGCAGCCTCTTTGGGCATGATTTTAAAAGGGAAAAATGGGTGGGTTGGTGGCGGGGTGGGGGGGGGGGGCGGGCATCAAAATCGCTGATTTTGGGAGCGGGCTGGAACCCACACATTTTTGAATGCGACTCGGGCAAATCTGTGTGCGTGCGTACAGGAGTTACCAGGAAGTCCCGCCCCCACTTAAATCCGGCGGGCTGATAATTAAAGGAGCAAATGTACCTCATAGAGGTACTTAAGGTAGTTTATTTTTTGTGTATTGGTTATTTAAAAAGATTTTAACATTGCCTGGGCGCCTTTCCCACGGCTTCCAATTCACGCCTGGTGAAAGCAGACAGGAAGGGCCAGATCAGTGAAAAATAAACTAAATAAATTAAATTAAATTACATTTCCCATTGCAAACAAATTAAATAAACATACCTTAAAAAACAATGTTGCCTGGACCTCCCCTCACTCTGATCCCGATGTCCGATGTCTGCCCTCTGATCCCGATGTCCGATGTCTGCCCTCTGATCCCGATGTCCGATGTCTGCCCTCTGATCCCGATGTCCGATGTCTGCCCTCTGATCCCGATGTCTGCCCTCTGATCCCGATGTCCGATGTCTGCCCTCTAATCCCGATGTCCGATGTCTGCCCTCTGATCCCGATGTCCGATGTCTGCTCTCTGATCCCGATGTCCGATGTCTGCCCTCTGATCCCGATATCTGATGTCTGCCCTCTGATCCCGATATCTGATGTCTGCCCTCTGATCCCGATGTCTGCCCTCTGATCCCGATGTCCGATGTCTGCCCTCTGATCCCGATGTCCGATGTCTGCCCTCTGATCCCGATGTCCGATGTCTGCCCTCTGATCCCGATGTCCGATGTCTGCCCTCTGATCCCGATGTCTGCCCTCTGATCCCGATGTCTGCCCTCTGATCCCGATGTCCGATGTCTGCCCTCTGATCCCGATGTCTGATGTCTGCCCTCTGATCCCGATGTCCGATGTCTGCCCTCTGATCCCGATGTCCGATGTCTGCCCTCTGATCCCGATATCTGATGTCTGCCCTCTGATCCCGATGTCCGATGTCTGCCCTCTGATCCCGATGTCCGATGTCTGCCCTCTGATCCCGATGTCCGATGTCTGCCCTCTGATCCCGATGTCCATTGTCTGCCCTCTGATCCCGATGTCCGATGTCTGCCCTCTGATCCCGATGTCCGATGTCTGCCCTCTGATCCCGATGTCCGATGTCTGCCCTCTGATCCCGATGTCCATTGTCTGCCCTCTGATCCCGATGTCCGATGTCTGCCCTCTGATCCCGATGTCCGATGTCTGCCCTCTGATCCCGATGTCTGCCCTCCGATCCCGATGTCCGATGTCTGCTCTCTGATCCCAATATCCGATGTCTCCACTCTAATCTTTGTTCTCCCCCCATCCCATTTCTATCCTAACTGCCGATGAGGTCTCTCACTCTCTCTTTCTCCCCCCCACCGCCCCCCCACCACCAGGATGTGCAGCTCCTGTCGGCAACCAGCCTGTCAATCAGGCTGTCTGCCGGGTGCCAAACCCGGAAGAGGCTTTGATTGACAACCCGCCTACTGCCCTTCCGGGTTTGATGCCCGCAAATCACCCCCCCACCCCGGACACTTCCAGCATTTTAAAATTATGCCCTTTGTGTCCTCCTCACAGCTTACTTTCCCACCTAGCTTTGTATTGTCAGCAAACTTGGAAACATTACACATGGTCCCTTCATCTTAAGTCATTAATATCGATTGCAAATTCTCTATTATTAATATACAAAAAATCTGACTGTTCTTTATCTGACTTTTTTTCAGTTCATGCTCTGCGGCCGGCTGATGTGAAAGTTATTGGAGCAGTGGGAGACTCTCTCACGGTTTGTACAAATCTTTGAGTCTCGGTTGTCAAAAGTTTTTTTTTAAATGGGTAAATTTCAAAGTCTGCGAATCAATAATTAATGCACCATATATAACAGATGGTCAGCAATATGGTAACATATTAACTAAACAGACAGTGGTACATACACCTTAGTTATCAATTCCCAGCCAGGTGTTATTAATGTATTTACAACCATGGTCAATCAGGATCTTTTAAACCCCTGTGATACACATCAACTAATAATCTAAATTTGTTTCTATTATTAGCAAAAAAGACACTGAAAGTATAACAGAATGTAAAAGATTACAGCTGTGATTTTCTAACTTTGTGGGGATAATTTAAACCTGACTCGCTGAGCGGGTTCGGGGGTCGCATGCCCAATTTACGCCCCGCCTGATTTACGCCCTGCCCTATTTACACCCCGCCCGATTTACGCCCCGCCCGATTTACGCCCCGCCCGATTTACACCCCGCCCGATTTTACGTTCCATTGACTTCAAATAGAGAGTAAAATCAGGCGGGATTTATAACCAGCGCCCGAACCGAACCCTGTCAGTTTCTCGCCGGGCGAGTTAGGTTAAAATGATGCCCACGTGTGTTTCTGGTGTGAAGTCCTGACCACCAGGGGCAGATATTGACAGTTGAGGCACACGGTGTGTATATTTCTCTGATTATTAATTTAACTGGCCAGAAAATAACATACAGCAGCTGCCCAGAACTCTGCCATATGCCCCCTGGAAGGTGAGGCTCCCTGCTGGTTTTCTTTCTTCTGCTTGCAGATTACGTCCTATATGTATAAAGTTAAAGGGTACGTTCAGAGATCTGGTGCTCCCTAATGAGGCACCATGTTCGATGGGAGTGCAGGTCAGCGATAGGACCACGACGCTGCGGGATGCATTCTCTGAACTTTGTGCTTCAACCGAGCAAGGGTGTCCACTCGGAGACCAGAGTCACTGGATAAACCCTGAAAAGTCTTCCATCCACTGCATGTCTGTTACATCACAACTGAAAGTCATGGCCTCAGAGACATCACACATCTCAAGAGCGTCATATCTTAGGGTGTCAGACATCCCTAGCGTAAAAATTGTCGATTTGCTGAAATGAGGACTTTTTCGTTAAAATCCCAATCAAATATCCATTTGGCTCTAAATCTAATCAGTAATTGAACATATTACCGCTTTGCCTCCATCGCTCACCTTGCTTCACTTCATAAAAAATTAAGCAGCATATGGTCCCAAGCTGTCCTTCATCTCCTCGAGTCCCCCTTCCCCTCCCCATGAATCGTCCTTCTCCTGTCCGGCCTGTCCTCCTCCACCATCTTACATGCACAGATTTATTGTTCAGGTAACTGTGAGGGGAACAAATCTGTTTCGTCAACAACAACAACTTGTATTTATACAGCGCCTTTAACGTAGTAAAACATTCCAAGGCACTTCACAGGAGCGTTATCATAGAATCTTACAGCGCAGAAGGAGACCATTCGGCCCATCACGCCTATGCCGGCTCTTTAAAAGAGATTTGCAATTTAGTCCCACACTCCAGCTTTTTCCCCATAACATTGCAAATCAGTCCTCTTCAAGTACAAGTCCAATTGCCTTTTGAAAGTTCCTATTGAATCTGATTCCACCACCCTCTCAGGTAGTATTCCAGATCTTAACACCCTCTGTGTGAAAATATTTCTCCTCATTTCCCCTCTAGTTCTTTTGCCAATTATTTTAAATCTATGACCTTTGGTTACCGACCCACTTGCCAGAGGAAACAGTTTCTGCCTACTTGCTCTATCAAAACCCCTCATAATTTTGAACACCTCTATTAGATCTCCCTTAACTTTCTCTGCTCTGAGAACAATCCCAGCTTCTCCAATCTCTCCACATAACTGAAGTCCCTCATCCCTGGTATCATCCTGGTAAACCTCCTCTGTACCCTCTCCAAGGCCTTGACATTCCTCCTAAAGTGTGGAGCCGAGAACTGTACACAATACTCCAGCTGAGGCCTAACCAGTGATTTGTAAAGGTGTAGCACGACTTCCTTGTTTTTGTATTCAATGCCTCTATTTACAAAACCAAGTATCCCATACACTTTCTTAACGACCTTATCGACTTGCCCTGCCGCCATCGAAGATTTGTGAATATATACCCCCAGGTCCCTCTGCTCTTGCACCCCCTAAAAATAGTACCATTTAGATTATACTGCCTCTCCGTGTTGATCCTCCCAAAGTGCATCACTTCACACTTATCCACATTAAATTGCATCTGCCATGTCATCAGCCTATCCAAGTCCTCCTGAAGTCTGCTACTATCCTCCTCACTATTTACTACGTTGCCCAGTTTTGTATCATCTGCAAAATTCGAAATTGTACTCCCTACACCCAAGTCCAGGTCATTTATATATAACAAGAAAAGCAATGGTCCTAATACCGACCCCTGAGGGACCTCACTGCTTACTTCTCTCCAGTCAGAAAAACATCCATTCACCACTACTCTCTGCCTCCTATCCCTTGGTCAATTACATACCCAAGTTACTACTGTCCCTTTAATCCCATGTGCTTCTATTTTATGAATAAGTCTGTTATGTGGTACTTTATCAAATGCCTCTTGAAAACAAGATTTGACACCGAGCCACATAAGGAGATATTAGGACAGGTGACCAAAAACTTGGTCAAAGAGGTAGGTTTTAAGGAGAGAGAGATAGAGAGGCGGAGACATTTAGGGAGGGAATTCCAGAGATTAGGGCATAGGCAGCTGAAGGCACGGCCGCCAGTGGTGCGTCGAAGGAAGTCGGGGATTCACATGAGGCCAGAATTGTTGGAGCGCAGAGATCTTGGAGGGATGCAGGGCTGGAGAATTTATCTATTTATCTACCTGCAGCGGGGGAGCGAGACATTATTTAGTTAGTTATTTATTTTCATTGGCCCCGAAAATATGACAGGCGACTCATCTCAGCACAAATGTGAAGATCCACCCAGTAACTTCACCAAAGTTCACGGGGACAGGGGGAGGTCCTGTGATTTAAATATCTTTGGTGGGCGAGAGAACGCATCTGTGGTGCCCCCCCCTCCCCCACCACCCACTGAAGTGCCTGGAAAATCCAGCAAAAGCTCCCAGAAGAAAGCTGAAGGTGTATCAGCACAGCCTCCCTCCTCCGCCCCCCCCCCACCCCTGTCTATATGAAGGGGCTGGTATAAAACTTTTAAAATATTGCTTTGTCAAATCTTCAGATCTCTGGGTCACAATGCTGGCCTGGACCCTCTTGGGGGGTCCCCAGCTGCCGGTGGGTCAGTTGATATGCCTGGTCTAACCAGGCATTTCTGAGCAGGCAGAGGCTCTGCTCCCACAAGGCTCATCCGGATGCCTCGGCACTAGGACGGGACGCAGCATAACCGACTCCCAGTTTAGATTCCGGTGGATTCTTGTCAAAGTTATGACAGGAATCCGCCAGAACAGCCTCGGACTTCCGGGACCACTTGCTTTGCTGCCTCTGAGCAGTTCTTTGACAAACTTCTTTCCAAATCCTTTTAGCTGTGATCCCCAACTCCTGCCCTCCAACCCCCAAGCACCACCGCTTTCAACAGAGTAACCTCAAACTCACTGGGAATAATGCTACAGGCGATCCATGTAATCCGTTGCCTTCTCCTGGCCTTACAATGGGGTCGGTAGACTTCCGGCCCCGTTAACACCAGCGGTGCGTCCGGCTCCGTCCAGGGCCCTGCGCCCACCTGTTTCAGGCTTTTAATGTGGAAGTCAGGGTCCTGTGACGTAAACAGGGCCGAGCAAATTAGTGTCGTGCAGGAAGTGCATCTTACATCTGCTAGGAAGGTTTGGGGTGGTTTTATTCACTCATGACTCATTCACTAGTCTGATAGCAAAATGCATGCAGTCTTATCATCAACTTCTTTCTTGAAAGCCACTGGAAGAGTTTTACTTTATCTGGGGGAGAGAAGTAGAAACTAATCCTGGTGCCGTTTGTTTTGTAGGCTGGCAACGGAATCGGCTCGAAACCCAATAATGTTCTGGACGTCTTAACCCAGTATAGGGGGCTGTCCTTCAGGTACAATGCACCGTGTTAAAATAAAGTCCCTCAGATTAGTTGGCAAGGAGCAGCATCATTGGAAATCCAGAAAGATGGAATTCCTACGCACCAGTGCGAATTCTGAGTATTCCCAAACGTTGCTCAGGTTCCATTGGAATTCGCAATCTCCAAAATTAAAAAATAAATATCCAGCTCGGATTCATTAGTCTGATTATATTTCTGTACCTTGGATGATCCAAAGGTATGTTCTAAAAGGAAGGCCGGGAAATTCCTGGGAGCTGTTCCTGCTCTGCCGGTGTTACTTCACCGGGAGTGGGGCAGTAACCCAATTTACCGCATAAATAGGGTTTCCGTCGTACTTCCGATGGAGTAATGCCAGCGGAGTGGGAGCAGCTCCCCGAAAATCCCGGCCAAAGTGTTTACAATTTTGTTGTGAATCCCAAACAGAGGAAGTTTCCACAAATGTGATAACAATGTTGCGTAGCACAGTGACCAGAGGTGTTTATACCCCAGAGGGGCCAATACAGGTCAACTTTTACTCACAAGTCAATGGACACTGCATTGTGCTATAAAGGTCTTACATGGAATTAAATAAAATGACCCTGCCTGATTGTATATTCCTTTTTAAATCCATGCTTGTTATCTTTATGCAAATAAAAAAAAGTGCTTACAGTTCACATCTGTTCTGTAGTCAAGTGACAGGTGTGCTCAGTGGGTAATATTCCCACCTCAAAGTCAGAAGGTTCTGGGTTCAGGCCCCACCTCAGGACTTGAGCACGTGATCTAGGCTGACACTTCAGCGCAGTACTGAGGGAGTGCTGCACTCTCAGAGGTGCCATCCTTCAGCTGAAATGTTAAACCGAGATCTCATCTACCTGTTCAATTGGACGTAAAAGATCCCAGAAGAATATTCAAAGATAAGCAGGGTGACCTGGCCAACATCCTTCAACCAGCAGATTTACTCCTCATTCATCCTATTCCTGTTTGTACATGAAGTGTTTTGAGACATTTCAGAGAGATGTGACAAGGCATTATATAAATGGATTACAAATAGATTTTTATTTTTACGTGATTGAAGTGAAAATAAATCTGTTTTAATTTAAAGGTAGAAAGATATATTGATGTTTCTTAAAAATATCTGAGAAAATATTTTCCCAGGTCTTGTTTTATTCTTTTAACAGCATTGGAGGAGATCAATCGTTAAGAACCATAACCACTCTGCCAAGTAAGGACATCAGAATAACTTAAAATTTTATTTTGTTCAACTTTTGAACATCTTGAAATATTCCCACAGGATAACTTTTAAACAGCAATGGTTACCTCGCACCAAGGAAATTCGTCTCACTTTTGATAAAACTAGTAAACTAGTAAAAAGCAAATTTATCAGGAAGTTCACCTTCACATAAAGAGTGATCAATGTTAATTGTATCCATGTGCTTTATATCAATTAGTGTTATTTGTATTCAGGTGGTGCGTATCAATTGGGGACTCTCGTATCCATTTATATGAGAGCTGATCTAGGGGGTGCACAGTGGGTAATGTGGATCTCTCTGAATAAAGGCTTGGAAGCAACTGAAGACCGGGCTCTGGTATTCTATGCTTCATCACCTGGCTATCCAATTTATCACAATCAATACATGGCCATTATTTATTTGCCAGCCTTGAACAGTGATTAGCAGCTGGCTGTTTGACTTCACCGGCTTCACAGCTGATCCTGTCCTCAATCAAAATCCACATGCATTGTGGTAGATCCTGACTTTGTGTGATAGTGTAAAACAGGCGATAGTGAGTTGGCAGCCCGTTTTACATCACTCCCCATTGACTTCAATCGAAATGAAAATGGGGAGAGATGTAAAACTGCCAACTCACTATCGCCCATTTTACACTATTGCACAAAGTCAGGATCTACCCCCACATGTCTAACATGGGGGCAAAATTATTTTGAGAATGATAAAAGGCTGAGGAAAATCCTATTTGGTTTGAAGTGCTCCCTCATTTTGTGGAAGAAAATAATAGTCTGAGCAGAATTTTGTTTTGTGTGTTTAATAGAGGTAAAATCTCTGCAGGAGGTCCCTCCTGATCTCCGGCTGCAGCTTTAGCAGTTTACGCCATTTCTCCAGCGTTTCTGCCGATCTTCTGCCGAAATTACGGCAGGAGATCGGGAGAAACCGCTGTGGAAATTTTACCTCACCCAGTTGTTTTTTTACTGCCATTGAGACCTGCAAGTCAGACCTCCCTTTCTACCGTAACGGTCCAGGGCCGGAGCACCCAGTGAGGGAAATTAAGTTATCGGCTGGGGATGCACACTATAGGTTCTGGAAGGGCAGCAGGATCGTCATTGCTGGTGCACCATGATTACCTGACTTCTTTAAACAGCAGAAAAATCTTGGACACAAAGAGTGATTAAGAAGTGGAATGAACTTCCTGTTAGGGTAGTGGAAGCGAAATTCCCGGAATCATTTAAGCGATCGGTGGATGCCGTGATGGGGAGACTGTAGGTTCATTCTGGATAGATGAACTAGGGTGGGCCGAATGGCCTCCCTTGTCCACATCCATCTTGCGATCTCTGGTGGTAACATAGATCAGAAGACCACCTATCAATAAACATTGCTGATTTTTAACTTTTCTTTGAACTTGATGACATGTTATATAGCGGCCAGAATTTTCTTTCTCCGTAATATCTCCCGGCATTCTTTCCTTCAGATATTCTCCGTGAATTTAGCCCTTCATTGACTGGATTTTCTACTGGAAAGGGGAATCTTGAGAATCCAAAAGCATTCCTGAATCAAGCTTTCCCTGGAGCCTTGGCTGAGTATGTTCTTGACTTCTATTCCCATGACTGTTACATCGATGGGGCAGGGTTTTTTTCCCTGGAGTTATGCCAGTTCCTCAATGTAACTTGAGCGGAATGCAGCAGAAAAGTCTTTAGGCGCCATTCTGCTCGCTCCCCACTCGCCCCTCCTACTTCTGGCATTTTCTGCCGTAAGTGGTGTCGGGTGTATATTATGTCTGCCCAAATATGGGCGGGCGTATTATAATGAGACGCAAGTGGCGGGAATAGGTCACATGACGTACTTCCTGCCATCCATGCCTTAGCAAAGCTGGGCACAAGGAACGCTGGTGTGTTCCTGGCATCCAATGCTGATGTAGGCAGTGGGTGGTGGGAGTGGGGGATTTAAAGATTGGAAACCCATAAAGTCTATGCAATTCATCACAGGCTACTGTGCTTTATTTATTTTAAAGAATTGGAAGTCCTTGGGACAGCACTGAAGCCAAGGGGCTCGCTACAGTGCAGCAGGTCTGTGAGGCCTGCCAAACCCGAATTTAAATTACTACGTTCAAAAAGACCATGAAGGGAAAACTGAAAGAGAAAAATGATAATTTAACAAATGTTTTTTTTTCCCCAATGATTAGAGATCTTCCAGGTCAAGTAAGAAGATTAGTGGACATCATGAAAAATAATTCGGTAAGGCTATTGTTGCTTTGCCTGCATACTTTCCCAGTTAGAAACATTCACCATATCAAAAGTGTGTAAATTTCATATTTATGTTAGTTCCACTTGAGATTTCCTTTGTACTTATTTGGTACAAACTATCTAAGCAGCGGTGTGATGTAAGAATAGTCAATGACAAGAAAAAGCCCTTTGGTTTCCTCAAGTTCCTGTATCCTAGCTCCCCGTTTTTTGCATCCAACTGCACTTTAAATGTTCCTGATTTCTTTGGCTCTACTACTCTGCCTGACCTTGGAACAGGAGTAGGCCATTTAGCCCCTCAAGACTGTTCCGCCATTCAATTTATTTTGGTGGTGTTGGTTGGCTGATCTGTACCTTAATTCTATCTACCCATCTTGGTTCCGTAACCCTTAATGCCCTTACCTGGCAGATTATCCTACGCATTTATCACCCTTTTGAATAAAAAAAATCATCTTAATGTCTATTTTAAATTTGCTTTAAAGTGTCAGTGGTAGCTCTCTCACCTCTGAGTCAGAAGGACATGCCCCAATACAGTTTTGGACAAGTAATCTAAGCTGACACTTCAGCGCAGCTCTGAGGGAGTGCTGCATTGGCGGAGGTGCGGTCTTTTGGATGAGATGATAAACCGAGGCCCCGTCTTCCCTCTCAGGTGGACGTAAAAGATCCCAGGGCACTTTTTGAAAAAGAGCAGGGAGTTTTCTCAGTGTCTTGGCCAACATTCCTTCCTCAACCAATAACACCAAAATAAATTAACTGATCATTCGTCTCAATTGCTGTCTGTTGGACCTTGCAGTGTGCAAATTGGCTGCCACATTTACTTACAAAACAACAGTGGCCAAACTTTAAAAAGTAATTTAGTGGCTGTGAAGCACTGTGAGACATCCTGAGTATGTGAATGGCATTTTTAAAATGCAACAACAACAACAACTCGCATTTATATAGCCACTTTACCATCCCAAGACATTTCAACGGAGCGCTATCAAACAAAATTTGACACCGAGGCGAAAAAGGAGATATTGAGACTAAAAGCTTGGGCATAGAGGTAGTTTGTAAGGAGATGCTTAAAGGATGAGAGTGAGGCGGAGAGGTTTAGGGAGGGAATTCCTGAGAGTGGGGTCTAGACAGCTGAAGGCACGGCCGCCAATGGTGGAGCGATGTACAAGAGGCCAGAGTGCATGTCGTACTTTCTTTCCTAATCCCCTCAGGTCCTGGATTACTATAAAATAATAATATGGGTTCATCTTATTTGAGCTGTTTAATATTTTATTATTTTAAGTACTCACTCGAGTCCTCTTTTAGTAATCTCCCTCTAGGCTGCAGAGTTGGATCTTTTCCAATTTCTAGTCTTTCTCCTCTGGAGAGTGTAAATGAAAATAAAGTATGGGTAATAATTGGAGTCAGTCAACTGATAAGTTCAGGTATTCTTGGCCTAAAGACTTGTGCCCCTCAGATGCCATTTAGAGGGAATCCGGGTGTGGAGATCAGCGTGTGAGCGTAGAACACTGACCTCTATGTCCAGATTCCGAATACTCGATGCTCTGCTCCAGGAGTGTTAAATTGGTGAATTTACCCCATAAATATTTTTTTGGTTACCATTCATGTTTGTGGAATGGAAAATGGTGGGTAGTGATGCTGTGCATAATCTAGTGGATGGATGTCAGGATATCATCGTTGGAACATTTGAAATCTTTTGTCTTCTGAATCTTTAATCCAAACTTGAAGGCCTCACTGGTGAATGGGGTCTTCCACATACTTGATGGCCGAATCCAAATGGGAGCAGTTCTCACCCTTGATCCTCAGTATAAATGAGGCTCTTTTATATGGTTATGTGTAACATGTTCCAATATTGTAGCTAAAGTTGTTTGAACCAACTAGATTATCAGCAATTGGACTACAACATCATCAGAGATTACATCCTGCACTTCTGATGAGGCTACGAGGGATTAAACTGGTGCATTATCACCGTGAGACTGCACCCGTACATTTCACTAGTCTACGAGGGATTAAACTGGTGCATTATCACCAGGAGACTGCACCCGTACATTTCACTAGTCTACGAGGGATTAAACTGGTGCATTATCACCGTGAGACTGCACCCGTACATTTCACTGATCTACGAGGGATTAAACTGGTGCATTATCACCAGGAGACTGCACCCGTACATTTCACTAGTCTATGAGGGATTAAACTGGTGCATTATCACCGTGAGACTGCACCCGTACATTTCACTGATCTACGAGGGATTAAACTGGTGCATTATCACCAGGAGACTGCACCCGTACTTTTCACTAGTCTATGAGGGATTAAACTGGTGCATTATCACCAAGAGACTATGCCCGTACATTTCACTAGTCTACAAGGGATTAAACTGGTGCATTATCACCGTGAGACTGCACCCGTACATTTCACTAGTCTACGAGGGATTAAACTGGTGCATTATCACCAAGAGACTATGCCCGTAAATTTCACTAGTCTACGAGGGATTAAACTGGTGCATTATCACCAGGAGACTGCACCCGTACATTTCACTAGTCTACGAGGGATTAAACTGGTGCATTATCACCGTGAGACTGCACCCGTACATTTCACTAGTCTACGAGGGATTAAACTGGTCCATTATCACCAGGAGACTGCACCCGTACATTTCACTAGTCTACAAGGGATTAAACTGGTGCATTATCACCAAGAGACTGCACCCGTACATTTCACTGATCTACGAGGGATTAAACTGGTGCATTATCACCAGGAGACTATGCCCGTACATTTCACTAGTCTACGAGGGATTAAACTGGGGCATTATCACCGTGAGACTGTACCCGTATATTTCACTGATCTACGAGGGATTAAACTAGTGCATTATCACCAGGAGACTGCACCCGTACATTTCACTGATCTACGAGGGATTAAACTGGTGCATTATCACCGTGAGACTGCACCCGTACATTTCACTAGTCTACGAGGGATTAAACTGGTGCATTATCACCAGGAGACTGCACCCGTACATTTCACTGATCTACGAGGGATTAAACTGGTGCATTATCACCAAGAGACTATGCCCGTAAATTTCACTAGTCTACGAGGGATTAAACTGGTGCATTATCACCGTGAGACTGCACCCGTACATTTCACTGATCTACGAGGGATTAAACTGGTGCATTATCACCAGGAGACTGCACCCGTACATTTCACTAGTCTATGAGGGATTAAACTGGTGCATTATCACCGTGAGACTGCACCCGTACATTTCACTGATCTACGAGGGATTAAACTGGTGCATTATCACCAGGAGACTGCACCCGTACTTTTCACTAGTCTATGAGGGATTAAACTGGTGCATTATCACCAAGAGACTATGCCCGTACATTTCACTAGTCTACAAGGGATTAAACTGGTGCATTATCACCGTGAGACTGCACCCGTACATTTCACTAGTCTACGAGGGATTAAACTGGTGCATTATCACCAAGAGACTATGCCCATAAATTTCACTAGTCTACGAGGGATTAAACTGGTGCATTATCACCGTGAGACTGCACCCGTACATTTCACTGATCTACGAGGGATTAAACTGGTGCATTATCACCAGGAGACTGCACCCGTACATTTCACTAGTCTATGAGGGATTAAACTGGTGCATTATCACCGTGAGACTGCACCCGTACATTTCACTGATCTACGAGGGATTAAACTGGTGCATTATCACCAGGAGACTGCACCCGTACTTTTCACTAGTCTATGAGGGATTAAACTGGTGCATTATCACCAAGAGACTATGCCCGTACATTTCACTAGTCTACAAGGGATTAAACTGGTGCATTATCACCGTGAGACTGCACCCGTACATTTCACTAGTCTACGAGGGATTAAACTGGTGCATTATCACCAGGAGACTGTATATCTCGACTTATTAAACTACGAGGGAATAAAATGGCACACAGCTATGAGACTGCACACCTCTACATTTCAGCTCTGAGACTGTTTATCCCTTCATCTCACTGAAATACTAGACCTGGAGGGCCATATACTCACCTCAAGACTGCATTAACTTATGCACAATGCAGACAGAGCATTGAGGGAGCGCTCAGCTGGGTCACATTGAATTCTGTTGTGGATTGCACATGTTGTGTTTGCCTCCCAGTGAGGAGATAGAAGGAGAAAGTCACCAATCCCGCATTCCCAGTGAGGAGCCACGCTCGCAGAGATTGTGGGTCAGAGAATCGCGCTACAGTGTTGTAGCCCTATTCCTGATCCATGCTCCCTTTGAGTGCAGTCCCGTGCTTGAAGCATGAGATCGGTTAATTTACCCTACGGCGTCATTTGTGGATTAGCTCCTGCGAAAGGAATGGCTTGAAAACTGATGGGGTTTCTCTTTTTCTTTTCTAGAAAATTGATTTTCAGAATGACTGGAAGATTATCAACTTGTTTATTGGAGGAAATGACATGTGCAAATACTGCACTGACCCGGTAACCAAGTTATTTTATCTGTGTGAGGGGCCAGGACGGCTCATAGTCTTAGAATCATAATGGGTCATTTTAGCCTAACTGGCCGGGCAGGAAACCCACGGGATTGGGTGGAACGGCGGTTTTACACCCTGTGACTTCAATGGAGAGTAAAATCGGGCGGGGTGTAAATCCCATCAGTTTCTCCACAGGCAGGTTAGGTTAAAATTGCCCCTATAGAAACTTACAGCACAGAAGGAGGCCTTCGGCCCATCGTGCCTGTGCTGGCTTTTTGAAGGAGCGATCCAATTAGTCCCACACCCCTGCTCTTTCCCCATAGCCCTGAACATTTTTCCCTTTTCAATTATTCTCTTTTGAAAGTTACTATTGAAACTGCCTGAACCCAAAAAAAAAGCTTCAACCCACTGCCTGCTCATTGAAGACCCCTCCCCCCCACTCCCCCTCCCCCCACCCCAGGATCGCCTCCCTCCACCCCCCCCCCCGATTCAGCTTAGGAGCTGGACGAATTGCCATCCACCCCCACCAGCGGGCAGCTCTTTTAGCCCCCGCAGCTCGCTGGCGGCATTTAAACGAGGTCCGAAGCCGACTTTGGCTCGGGTCGCAGGCCGCCGCCGTCCGGCGCGTTGAGCCATCGCTTCTCCGACTTTGCGGCATAACTCGAAGTTCTCAGCCCACGTCTCCAGATGATTATTGATTCCTGGGCTCTTTGTATCTATAGATTACCGAGCTTGTATAACGTGTTTTCCGTGCTCTTCTTCTTAGGTTTATTTTTCTGCTATAAACTTTGCTAAGCGGATTGAAGAAGCACTAGATATCCTTCATAAAGAGGTAGGATTACAATACCCCAGTGGCTCTGACTTTTCAACTCATTGGCTTCTGGCCGACCTTTCTTTGTATCTATGGATAATTTTTTGTATTTTTGTTGCCAATGTCTTTTGTGGTGAAATCATGCCGTGGTTAAAATGATTTTGAAAAAATATTTTCAGCACACTTGTACCGAATTGTGAAGGTGCACAAACAGCAGGGCAACAGTTACCTGATGAATTTTGTGATGAGAGTATAAAGAAAGAAAGACTTGCATTTATCTAGCACCTTTCACGACCTCAGCACCTCCCAAAGCACATCACAGCCAATGGTTTACTTTTGAAGTGTAGTCACTGTTGTAATGTAGGAAATGCAGCAGCTAATTTGCGTACAGCAAGATCCCACAAACAGCAATGAGATAATGACCAGATAATCTGTTTTAGTGATGTTGGTTGAGGGATAAATATTGGCCAGGACACCAGGAGAACTCCACTGCTCTTCTAAGAAATAGTGCCATGGGATATTTTACGTCCACCTGAGAGGGCAGACGGGGCCTCGGTTTAACGTCTCATCTGAAGGACGGCACCTCCGAATGAACTGAACAACTTGTCAGTCATCCCTATTACAACCTCACATTTTGGAGACTACAAGGTTGAAACTCCTAGGCTGTGAGAGGGCGCAATTCAGGCAGAAGAACCCAGATCTGCCACATTTCCACCACAGTAAAGCTGTGTCCTAAATTACAATTGGGGAGCAGACAGATGAGTCTTCTGCCCACATCCGCCAACATTCACGGCCAGCTTTGGCGGTGTGTCTGAGGGCGTTCCCGGGGCTACTCCAGGAATTCTGGCTAGCACAACCTCGTTAGGCTCAGCAGAAACCACGCCTACTGAGAGCCCCAAACATCAGAGTGAGGAAAGATAAGCCGAGAGGGCATTGATTATCTAATGGTGGACAGTGGGGAAAGGAAAACTCTTTGGACTGCTGAGAGTCACTGACCTGCCCTTTTGGAGTGGCAGGTTCATAGAATCATGGAATGACACAGCACAGAAGGTGGCCATTCAGCCCATCATGCCTGTGCCGGCTCTTTGAAAGAGCTATCCAATTAGTCCCAATCCCACGCTCTTTCCCCATAGCCCTGCAAATTTTTCACCTTCAAGTATTTATCCAACTCCCTTTCGAAAGTTACTATTGAATCTGTTTCCACCTCCCTTTCAGGCAGTGTATTCCAGATCATAACAACTCCCCGCGTAAAAAAATGTTTCCTCATGTCACCTCTGGCTCTTTTGCCAATCACCTTAAATCTGTGTCCTCTGATTACCGACCCTACTGCCACTGGAAATAGTTTCTCCTTATTTACTCTGTCAAAACCGTTCATAATTTTGAGCATCTCTATCAAACCTCCCATTAACCTTCTCGGTTCTAAGGAGAAAAACCCCATCTTTTCCAATCTCTCCACATAACTGAAGTCGCTCATCCCTGGCACCATTCTAGTAAATCTCCTCTGCACCCTCTCTAAGGCTTTGACATCCTTCCTAAAGTGTGATGCCCAGAATTGAATACAATACTCCAGCTGGGGTATTGTGTTTTATAAAGGTTTAGCATAACGTCCTTGCTTTTGTACTCTATGCCTCTGTTCATAAAGCCCAGGATCCCATATGCCTTCTCAACTTGTCCTGCCACCTTCAAAGATTTGTGTATGTGCACCCCTCTCTGTTCCTGCACCCCCTTTAAATTTGTACCATTTAGTTTATATTGCCTCTCCTCATTCTTCCTACCAAAATGTATCATTTCACACTTTTATGCATGAAATTGCATCTGCCAGGAGTCTGCCCATTTCACCAGTCTGTCTACATCCTCCTGAAGTCTGTTACTATCCTCCTCACTGTTTACTATATTTCCGAGTTTCGTGTCATCTGCAAACTTTGAAATTATGCCACCTATTCCCAAGTCCATTAATGTACATCAAAAAGAGCAGCGGTCCCAACACCAACCCCTGGGGAACACCATTGTATGCTTCCCTCCAGTCTGAAAAACAACCGTTCACCACTACTCTCTGCTTTATGTCCTTTAGCCAATTTTGTATCCATGCTGTCACTGCCACTTTAATCCCATGGGTTTCAATTTTGCTAACAAGTCTATTATGTGGTACTTTATCAAACAACAGTTGCCAGTGCTCCACCGGGCACTTGGGGCAGGTGCCTCTGTTGTGCTTGTACAGGAGTGGGCTGCCCATTCCTACGATTTGGGATAGGGTCAACTCCAGGGCACAGAGGTGCCCAGAAATCCTACCCATCATACTTCCAGTGGCAGAGCAAGGACCCCAGAAAACCTCCCCACCAGCCCGATAAATACCTGTATTTGCAGATTGGATAACTCGTGTTGTTACGTCTCCTTGAGCTTTGACCTTTCTTCCTCTTTCAGGTTCCGAGAGCTTTTGTCAACTTAATTGAAGTATTGCAACTGATTCCACTGAGGCGCCTCTACCAGGATACCCAGCTGAGATGTCCCAGAACACTTATGAGGTACAGTAATTCTACTTACTGAGTGTTTCTCTCTTTCTAAGCATTTTCTGGCTTTATTCTGCCCAGATATGAGGGCAGATGTGTGGGTAGGAATGTTGTCCACTGGGAACTGGATTGCGAATGACCATAACATAACATGAAATTCCGGGAGAACCGTGGTAGAATTATGCCATTCAATACCTAACGCAGGGATAGCTTTTTTTAAAATTAAATTCTCGGGATGTGGGAGTCGCTGGCAAGGCCGGCATTTATTATCCATCCCTAGTTGCCCTGACAAGGTGGTGGTGGGCCTTCTTCTTGAACCACCATATATAACGGTTTGATGCAAATGATTGGCTTGCTACGCCACTTAAGAGGGCAGTTAGGAGTCAAACACGTTGATGTTGGACTGGAGTCACATATAGGCCCAGACCAGGTAAGGATGGCAGGATTCCTTCCCTAAAGGACATTAGTGAAGCAGATGGGTTTTTATAACAATCCGACAGCTTCAATGGTCACTTATACTGAAAACAGCTCTTTAATACTAGACTTTTAAAAAACTGAACCCATTTTCTCCATGGCAGGATTTGAATTAAATTCTTCGGATTATTGGTCTAGGTCTCTGGATTATAAATCCAGTATTATAACCACTACACCACTGGGTGAATTTCTAGTTTAAAAGCTGGATTTAAGGTTATAAGGATACGTAAGTAACGACTAGAGATGATCAGACACTCCAAGGAATGCTATGGTTCCTCTGGCACCATGGAGTTATCTGTGGAATCCGATTGTTTAATGCCGTGTAACATTGGCTGTGATCTTGGACCAATATTCTTGAGCTCTCATTCAACCAGACATGAGGAATTTAATCAAAAACAAAATACTGCAGATGCTGGAAATCGGAAATAAAAACAGAAAATGCTGGAAAAGCTCAGCAAGTGAGGCAGCATCTGTGGAGAAAGAAACAGAGTTAACGTTTCAGGTTGATGATCTAGCGTTAGAATATATTATATATTATATATTATATGAGGAATTTAATAGTATTTTCTCTACTTGGACGTTTTACCCATTCCCCTCCCTCTAGACGGGTCTTTTTAAAAGCTGCACTCCAGCTAATTACACCTGTTCTACATGGGTTTTACACCAAAGATTAGTCCAACCGGTGTGCAAATGAGCTGACCTCGTGTAAAGCCTCGTGTAACTGCCTTGATGGACCACTGGTGGGCACAAATCGTTGTTCATTGGTGTAACAGCGATGCAACTCACCGTGTGGAAATTTGGGGTCATGGTGCTGGTCATGGTGAATGGACATACATGCTGCCCATTCACTCACCTGATGGAAGCACAACATGGAGGCCTTGAAATGACGATTCCACCACATTCACACTTCTCACCAGCAGGGGGAGCCCAAATCTCCAGTCAATCGCTTGCATCTCTTAAAGGCAGTCTGTACCTCTTGTCGGAAAAAATAAGATACTGGTCTGAACGGAGATCAGACATCGCGCATGTAAAACACAGATGCGGGTTCCCGTCCCTATGTTTACAAACTGATGAGTTAGCTACATCATTAGATAAAGATAAAGATAAAGATAAATTTAAAACAGAAATAGACAGTTTCCTAGAAGTAAAGGGAATTAGGGGTTATGGGGAGCGGGCAGGAAATTGGACATGAAGCTGAGTTCGGATCGGTCAATGCCCTGTGGGTGGCGGAGAGGGCCCAGGGGCTATGTGGCCGGGTCCTGCTCCGACTTCTTGTGTTCTTTAGATTTGTGGTTGGGATCAGATCAGCCATGATCTTATTGAATGGCGGAGCAGGCTCGAGGGGCCGATTGGCCTACTCCTGCTCCAATTTCTTATGTTCTTATGTTCTTATGTTATGTTAAAACATTGAACAAAGGTTGCACACACTGTACCCTTGCTGTGAAGGCGAGTAAATGACCTGCCCCAGACCTCTACCAACTTGAGCACTACTAAATCCCACATCCTCCAATCTGCATGCCAGACCTCACCAATCTGTCGATCTGAGTTTATACCAGTCCTGCGAGAGTATGTGCACCAAGGTTCTCTGATGATGTACTAGAGGCCTTGGTGCAAGAGGCGGACAGAAGGATGGGCTTCCTATATTCACAGTGGGGGCAAAAGGCCCTCCAGACATATGCTCAAAAGGCAGTGGGAGGCAGTGGGGGACGCAGTCAATGCCAGGCGCATAGCACCACGAACATGGATGCAGTGCAGGAAGAAGTTCAATGCATTGACACGAGTGGTCAAGGTGAGTGAGGTCAACTGTCAAGTGGCGTCTCCTACCAACTGCACCACTAGCCACATCCACTGCTCCCCACACTACACCCCCCATCACCCACATACCAACAAACTCTTTCCATCAGTACTCAACTCTTCCAATCAGATGCTTCCTTGCACCCTCGCACATTATCACTGTTGCAAGCCAACACCCACAACTCACAGGCCACGCATTCTGGTAACTATGCAACCATGACAGGCACATCACCCAGACATCCTGTAAGACACCCACTGACACACGTCCCACTTTCTTGCAGGAAAAGGTGGCGCATATCAGGAGGCAGCAAGTGGCAGTGGCATTTAGCCCCTCGAGCTTGTTCTGCCATTCAATGAGATCATGGTTGGTCTGTGACCTAACTCCATATGCCCGCCTTGGCCCCATATCCAGATTTAAAATTCACAATTGAGCTAGCATCAACTGCTGTTTGCAGAAGAGAATTCCAAACTTCTCCCACCCTTTGCGTGTAGAAGTGTTTCCTAACTTCACTCCTGCACGTCCTGGCTCTAAATGTTAGGCTATGTCCCCCCATCCTAGTATTCAAGTATAGGAGACCTCCAAAAACTGGTACAAATGCATCAGTAGTCAAAAGCAATAATCCATCAACTAACCTGTAAATTCTGCAAGGTCCCTTTAAATAGTGCTGGTGGGGGGTCCTCCAGGCACTCTAAGACACGTTTAGCTGGTCGTGGTTAAGACAGTGCATTGGCTGGAGCGTTCAATGCCAAAATGGTATCTATCACTTTAAATCAGCATTGCACACTGATCAATTGCATGTTCTCCTTACTTTACATGTTGCCGGCGTGCGTTATCTGCGCATGTGTTAAACCGTTTACCAAGGTGGCGTACGGTGCACGTCATGCTAGAAGCATGCGCGCACATCCCACTCGCCATTTTGGACATTCGGGAGGCCGCATCGCGCCGAAACAACGGGCGCTACATGGCCCAATTTCGAGCCCACTATTTCTCAAATGCTGTATTCAGCACATGAGGGGTTAATTCCCAAAACTACACACAGCAATTTTTTTAACAGGATAATCCAGGATGTCATTCTGTTCTATTTGCATGGCAGGGGTGCCTAACCACACGTAGACACTTGGGAGCCTCCCGGCCCTACATCAGCGGGTAGACTGTCATCTCAGTATGGTAATTCTGATTGACAGCCATTTCCAGGTACCTAACAGAAAGGGGTAGGCCATTGGTTGACTGGAGCTATTTGTGATTGACAGCTGATGGGTAGAACCCCTACCTCAGGCACTGAAAGGGGAGGGTGCAGTTCACAGAAGGCCAGGCAGGTAGACACAGAGTTGTCAATGGTTTCTCCGCCAGCAAGAACTCTTTCAATTTAAGGTCTGGTCCAGCTTAGCTTTGAAGAGTTAAACTAGAGAAGGTTAACTCCTATCACAGAGCTACTGTTAAAAAGAAAACAAGTTGCACTATTATTGTTTTTACAACCTTGGGGTTTTGGAGGATATATTCTCACTGTGTCAAACTGTACTCTGTTCATTCTTGCATTTTCTGTAAGTAAACCAGATGTTGGGCCGAAGCCAGTGCCTTGCCTCAGTAGATAGCTTATTCAGTCTGCCTTCTGTCAAGGGAGGAGAAGTTACTTGGTGTCTTGTGGTGTCAGTAGCTAGTATACAAAGTAAGAACTCTCTGTTATGGTCCCTGGGTAATACTGTCATTTGAATAGATATTATACCCGCGACCTCTACCACCTAGAAGGACAAGGGCAGTAGGCACATGGGAACAACACCACCTGCACGTTCCCCTCCAAGTCATACACCATCCCGACTTGGAAATATATCGCCGTTCCTTCATCGTCGCTGGGTCAAAATCCTGGAACTCCCTTCCTAACAGCACTGTGGGAGAACCTTCACCACACGGACTGCAGCGGTTCAAGAAGGCGGCTCACCACCACCTTCTCAAGGGAAATTAGGGATGGACAATAAATGCTGGCCTCGACAGCGACACCCACATCCCATAAACGAATAAAAAAAAGAAAAAAGTCACACTCCAGTTCATAGGGGATGCCAGGCCTGCTAACAGGAGTGGCGAATGACGCTGAACCCAAGGTAATATGTAGCGTAAAAACCCAAAAGCTGTGACAAATGAGTTTTCCGCTGTTTCTTTACAGAATGCTGTGTCACTGTGTCGTGAAGCCCCATGAAAACTCCTCAGAATTACAGATGATGACCGAAGCAAACAATGCCTATCAGGTATCTCACTGCTGCTAAAGGCCATTTCTTTCATTTTGGTGACACAGCATTTCTGCAATTTTAGTCTAATAATCTTTCATGGAGGCAGCCCATGATTTCCTGGATTCTCAGGAAATCATGGGCTGCCCGCTTGAGATTTCTCGAGATGTACGATGTGCAATTGCTGCTCCCCACTGGGAGCTCTGGATTGTAAGATCACAACTAGGCTGGGAAATTCCTCGGAGTGGGCCGCCAGTGTTACTTCACTAAAACTCATCTACGCCGAAGTAATGCCGGTGGAGCGGGAGCAGCTGTGAGGAATTTCCTGGCCCTATTGTTTAAAGAGGCATTGCTATTGTATTAGGAAGCCTTTGGGAGGCTCAGTCACAACACTGTGTGAAACCTCAGTAGAGTGTGCACTTTGACCACTTCAGCAACCATTTTTGGACACTAAGGGAAACAAAGGATATGGGGATAGGGCGGAGAAGTGGAGTTGAGGTCGAATATCAGCCATGATCGTATTGAATGGCGGAGCAGGCTCGAGGGATGTATTGCCTACCCCTGCTCCTATTTTTTATGTTCATATGTTTACAACACATCAAACACTGTTGCTGTACAAACATCTACTATGCAGTTTTAATATTTTTATCTTAGGGTTTTAATATTTTTATCTTGGCTTTGATTAAAGACTTTTTAAAAAAAAATCTGTGAAGGTCAAGTGACCGTTAATCTTGCAAGATATTTTACAATGATGTCGCTGCCCCTTTAACCAGGAGCTAATTTGCCAAAAAAACTATTAACATTCATTACAAGGAAATAGAAACTGAGAAACTATAAATCAAAAATACCGAAACATTTATGCCCTGGTTTGTGAAGAGCATTATATAAATAAGATGGTTCCAGTGTTGTGTTGGTGTTGGTGTTGGTATTGGGCTGGTGTTGAGGCTGGTGTTGGTTTTGGGCTGGTGTTGGTGCCAGTGCTGGTGTTGGTGTTGGAGCTGATGTTGGGCGAGTATTGGACTGGTGTTGCTGTTGGTGCTAGTGCTGATATTGGGCTGGTGTTAGTGCTGGTATTGGTGTTGGTATTGAGCTGGTGTTGGTACTGGTGCTGGTGTTGGTGCTGGTACTGGTGTTGGTGTTGGTGGTGGTATTGGGCTGGTGCTGGTACTGGTGTTGGTGTTGGTGCTGCCCATGGAATCGAGGGAAAAGTACGGACTTGGTTAGGAAATTGGCTGAGCGAAAGGCGACAGAGAGTAGGGATAATGGGTAGGTACTCACATTGGCAGGATGTGACTAGTGGAGTCCCGCAGGGTTCTGTCTTGGGGCCTCAATTATTCACAATATTTATTAACGACTTAGATGAAGGCATAGAAAGTCTAATATCTAAGTTTGCCGATGACACAAAGATTGGTGACATTGTAAGCAGTGCAGATGGAAGCATAAAATTACAAAGGGATATTGATAGATTAGGTGAATGGGCAAAACTATGGCAAATGGAATTCAATGTAGACAAATGTGAGGTCATCCACTTTGGATCAAAAAAGGATAGAACAGGGTACTTTCTAAATGGTAAAAAGTTAAAAACAGTGGATGTCCAATGGGACTTAGGGATTCAGGTACATAGATCATTGAAGTGTCATGAACAGGTGCAGAAAATAATCAAGAAGGCAAATGGAATGCTGGCCTTTATATCTAGAGGACTAGAGTACAAGGGGGCAGAAGTTATGCTGCAGCTATACAAAACCCTGGTTAGACCGCACCTGGAGTACTGTAAGCAGTTCTGGGCACCGTACCTTCGGAAGGACATATTGGCCTTGGAGGGAGTGCAGCGTAGGTTTACTAGAATGATACCCGGACTTCAAGGATTAAGTTACGAGGAGAGATTACACAAATTGGTATTGTATTCTCTAGAGTTTCGAAGGTTAAGGGGTGATCTGATCGAAGTTTATAAGATATTAAGGGGAACAAATAGGGTGGATAGAAATAAACTATTTCCGCTGGTTGGGGATTCTAGGAGTAGGGGGCACAGTCTAAAAATTAGAGCCAGACCTTTCAGGAGTGAGATTAGAAAACATTTCTACACACAAAGGGTGGTAGAAGTTTGGAACTCTCTTCCGCAAACGGCAATTGATACTAGCTCAATTGCTAAATTTAAATGTGAGATAGATAGCTTTTTGCTAATCAAAGGTATTAAGGGATATGGGTCAAAGGCAGATATATGGCTCTAGATCACAGATCAGCCATGATCTTATCAAATGGTGGAGCAGGCACGAGGGGCTGAATGGCCTACTCCTGTTCCTATATTCCTATGGTGTTGGTGTTGGTGCTGGTATTGGGCTGGTGTTGGTACTGGTGTTAGTGTTAGTGTTAATGTTGGTGTTGGTGCTGGTGCTGGTGTTGGTGTTGGTACTGGTGCTGGTGTTGGTGTTGGTATTGGTGCTGGTGCTGGTGCTGGTATTGGACTGGTGTTGGTGCTGGTGTTGGTATTGGTGCTGGTGCTGGTGCTGGTGCTGGTCCTGGTGTTGGTGCTGGTGTTGGTGTTGGTGTTGGTGCTGGTGTTGGTGCTGGTGTTGGTGCTGGTGTTGGTGCTGGTGTTGGTGTTGGTATTGGTGTTGGTATTGGTGTTGGTGCTGGTGTTGGTGCTGGTGTTGGTGCTGGTATTGGTGTTGGTGCTGGTGTTGGTGCTGGTGTTGGTGCTGGTATTGGACTGGTGTTGATGCTGGTGCTGGTATTGGTGTTGGTGCTGGTATTGGTGTTGGTGCTGGTATTGGTGTTGGTGCTGGTGTTGGTGCTGGTGCTGGTGTTGGTGCTGGTATTGGACTGGTGTTGATGCTGGTGCTGGTATTGGTGTTGGTGCTGGTATTGGTGTTGGTGTTGGTGTTGGTGCTGGTGTTGGTGCTGGTGCTGGTGTTGGACTGGTGTTGATGCTGGTGCTGGTATTGGTGTTGGTGCTGGTATTGGTGTTGGTGTTGGTGTTGGTGCTGGTGCTGGTGTTGGTGCTGGTATTGGACTGGTGTTGCTGCTGCTGGTATTGGTGCTGGTGTTGGTGCTGGTGTTGGTGCTGTGCTGGTGCTGGTATTGGTGTTGGTGCTGGTATTGGTGCTGGTGCTGGTGCTGGTATTGGTGCTGGTGCTGGTATTGGTACTGGTATTGGTGTTGGTGCTGGTGTTGGTGCTGGTGCTGGTGCTGGTATTGGTACTGGTGTTGGTGCTGGTATTGGACTGGTGTTGATGCTGGTATTGGGCTGGTGTTGGTGTTGGTGCTGGTGCTGGTATTGGACTGGTGTTGGTGTTGGTGCTGGTGCTGGTATTGGACTGGTGTTGGTGCTGGTGCTGGTATTGGACTGGTGTTGGACTGGTATTGATGCTGGTGTTGGACTGGTGTTGATGCTGGTGTTGGTGCTGGTATTGGACTGGTGTTGATGCTGGTGTTGGGGCTGGTGTTGGTGTTGGTGCTGGTATTGGTGTTGGTGTTGGTGCTGGTATTGGACTGGTGTTGATGCTGCTGCTGGTATTGGTACTGGTATTGGACTGGTGTTGATGCTGGTGTTGGGGCTGGTGTTGGTGTTGGTGTTGGTGCTGGTATTGGTGTTGGTGTTGGTGCTGGTATTGGACTGGTGTTGATGCTGCTGCTGGTGTTGATACTGGTATTGGACTGGTGTTGATGCTGGTGTTGGTGTTGGTGCTGGTATTGGTGTTGGTGTTGGTGTTGGTGCTGGTATTGGACTGGTGTTGATGCTGGTGTTGGGGCTGGTGTTGATGCTGGTGTTGGGGCTGGTGTTGGTGTTGGTGCTGGTATTGGACTGGTGTTGATGCTGCTGCTGGCAGTGATGTTGATTCCCAGCCTCCACTGACACTAGCATTTGAGCCCTTTTGCTCAATCCACGTCCTCACTCAGTGAAACAAATTACTTCACAGTGAAGTAACATAATTTATTTTTAGCTGCAGGCACCATTCAAGTAGTTTTTAATAAGGGATTTATAGTCACATTTATGATTGTACTACAAATAGTGAACAGAGGAAATCCTCCTGATTGATTTTGCTCACTATTATTTTTATAATTTTTATTCATACATTTCTCTTTCCCCTCCCTCCCACCCCAGCGCAGTACTCAGATGCTCATTGAATTGGGCAGGTACGATACTCGAGAAGATTTCACTGTCGTGTTACAGCCTTTCTTTCGCCATTTGCATATCCCAGTTTTGGAAGTAAGTGATAACGTTTTCAGGTCTATTTATTGCAGAATACTATAACCAGGAAGTGCTGCCCCTCCACTGCCCCTGATGGGCCTGCTCCATCGTACACTCCTGATGTACCTTTTCTTTTTAAATTCAGAGTGGACAACCCGATGTGTCATTCTTCGCCCCAGACTGTTTCCATTTAAGCAAGAAGTTCCACACGCAGCTATCAAGAACGCTCTGGAATAACATGGTAAGATGTTCAGCATCAGATTTCTAATTCACTTTGGAGCCCATCCCTAGTGCCTGACTGGCACTGCAGAGGGTGTCATGACATGATGGGCTAAATTTCACTCCAGGCTCAGAGCTTAGGAAACTAGGAGTGCCGATTGGGAATTCAGGCACAGAGGCCAGCAGACCCTGCAGGCGTTTCCCTTTGTTAAAATTAATGGTGTGCGTGCATCAGAATGCTTGGTTTGCGCTCCTGATGCATAGAGCTCCAAGCTGGCAACATAGAATCATGTAAACTCTATCCTCTAGGCATCGTGGTCTGGATTTTCTGCTACTCTGGAAGTCCCACCTGCCACAAGATTTTTCAAGGTCAGGGTAACTTGCATTTTTTTTTCGATGAGCTCCCAGCCTTCAGCAGGGAATCTGCCTGGGGGAGGAGAGGTGGAAATTAGCAGGAGTGGGCCTCAGAGGCCTGTCACGGTGTAGCTTTGGGTGGCAGCCTCTGTGCTGCCTGTTAAACTTGTACAGAAGTTTTGAAAGTTTTTTTTAAAAGGGTGTCGAAGAGCGTGCAATCAGTCTCTCTACTTCTAGATCCGTTAAAATTAAAATTTCCCCTGACAGACATCAGGTGAAATATTTTCGTCATTTGCATACCATTACAGTGAGCCTTCCCACAGTACAAGCCTTCTAGTGGGAGATCCTGAAATGGCAGCGGAGAGCGGGGAGCCGGCAAAAGTGGCTCGTGAAGAACTTTCCACCCAAACCCATTCAAGTCACACCTGGGCGCCAGCGTAACTCGAGTGGAAAATCTCGGACTTTGAGCTTGCGAGTCAGAAACTGCCAATGGCTTAATTCTTGCTGAAGGCCAAAGTGTAGACAAGTCACTGGGCCATAATTCCTTGTGTTAGCTTGGCTCTGTTGTAGGGCTCTCGCCTCAGAAGGTTATGGATCCGAGCCCCATTCATAGTCTAGGCTGACGTTCCAGTGCAGTATTGAGGGAGTACTACACTGTTGGTGGCGTCCTATGAATGAATCCTTAAATTACTAGTTCTGATGGTTCAAGTGGACTTTAAAGATCAATTTGCACTATTCAAAGGACAGCAACGTGTTCTGTATCAAAAAAAGGGGAAAAGGAAATCTTTATTATTCTCTAATTCTCCCAGTGCCCTGGCCAACATTCAGCCCTCCAAAAGCAGCAAAAACCAAACCAATTCATCATCCATCTCATTGCCATTCGTGGACAATGGTTCCAGTGTTTACCCACAGGACATAAAGTCTGTAAAACGCTCTGAGATGCTTTAATATTAACAACAACAACTTGCATTTAGTAAAACGTCTCAAGGCGCTTCACAGGAGTGTTATCAAATAAAATTTAACACCGAGCCAGATGAGGAGATATTAGGATAGCTGACCAAAAGCTTGGTCAAAGAGGTGGGTTATAAGGAGCATGTTAAAGGAGGAGAGAGAGGCGGAGAGATGGAGAGGTTTAGGGAGGAAATTCCAGAACTTAGGGCCCAGGCAGCTGAAGGCACGACCGCCAATGGTGGAGCGATGAAAATCAGGGATGCACAAGATGTCAGAATTAGAGGAGCGCAGAGATCACGGAGGGTTGTAGGGCTGGAGGAAGTCACTAAATAAATGCAATCATATTTTTTAAATTTTACTTGACAACCCAGTTTGCTGATCACTGTCCAATGACCACATCTGGAAAATGAACATAAATCTCGCCAGTTCGGGGCAGGGTCTACCTTGCCCAGCAACACTCACTGTCCGAGGTCACATGTGAAGGGTGAGGGACAAGAATGCTGTAGCCATCCATCAAATCGTACTCCCAGTGTTGGCCTTCAGGAGATGAGAATGGCTGGAAAATTGGAGGGAATATTGGTAGAGAAGAGGAAAAAAAAGACTTGCATTTTACAAGTGCTTTACAGCCACATTTTTTAGTGATGTTAGTTGATGGAGAAATATCGGCCAGGACATCATGGAGAACCCCCCCCCTGCTCTTCTTCGAAATAGTGCCAAAGGATCGTTTACGTCCATCTGAGAACGCAGATGGAGCCTCGGTTTAACGTCTCATCTGAAAGACGGCACCTCTGGCAGTGCAGCACTGGAGTGTCAGTCTAGATATTTGTGTTCAAGTCTCTGGAGTGGGGCTTAAACCCACAACCTTCTGATTTCGAGGTGAGAGTGCTACCCACTGAGCCACTGCTGACAAGAGAAGAGGAAAAAAATTCAGAGGCAGAAAATATGAACAAAGAAAGTTAATCATCGAATTTTATCTGTATTTATGATTGGCAATCATGTACTTGTCAGTATCCTGTTGACAACTCAGTGCTGGACAGTCATCCCCCAATAAAAGCCTCTCACACACCACATGGTTATATAATGACAGGGATCCATTCCCAAATAGCCAACTGAAAAGACCCCAAGCTATTTGTTTTCTATCAGGTATAAGTGGCCTTAAGATCACAAGTGTCATTAGCATGGTAATGGGAGCCATTAGCACCAGTAGCACAAAAGGAACAAATATTACAGCAGATCAGCAAACACATCTCTTAATGTTACAAGTAAACAGCCACAGTAAACAAGAGAAAGATCAATTGAAGCCTGAGGTAATTGGCTAGCCTTTCACACTTGCAGAGTGATCAGGGTTTTGCAATAGTATCAAGTGTTGGAGAGGAATGGCTACAGTGTTAGGTCCCACAAGCATCAATGAGATAAATGACCAATTAAACAGTTCATTAGTGATAACTATTGGCCAGGACACCTCCCCCACACTTCTTCAAAATAGTACCATGGGATCTTTTATATCCAACTGAGAGGGCAGACAGGGCCTCAGTCTAACATCTTGTCCAAACAGTATCACCTCTGACAGGGCAGCACTACCCTCAGTACTGCATTGGAGCATTAACCTAGACTTTGTGCTCAAGTCTCTGGAGTGGGACCTGAACCCACAACCTTCTGATTCAGAGGCAAGAGCACTACTAACATAGCCACAGCTGACAGCAGTATTTACCCCACTGTTTGCACCGCACTCCCGCTGGCCACAATTTTACCTGTCAGAGCCACATTAGGGCTTCATAAATACTCAAAAATCAGAGTCCAATTACGTCATTCGGACCCCGACGCGAATTTGAACCTGGACCACGCGAGTCGTGCACAGTGCCAACAGCACCGGGGAAAGCTGTCGCCAAATAGATGCAGGTATGAATCTCACTTCAGAGACTTGAGCACATAATCTAGGCTAGCACTTCAGTGCAGTACTGTGGCAGTGCTGCATTGTTGGAGGTGACGTCTTTCCGATGAAACCATTAAACCTAGGCCCTGTCTACCTGCACGGATGGATGGAAAAGGTTCCATGGCACTATTAAAAGAAAAGCAGGGGAGTTCTCCCCGGTGTCTTTGGCCAACATTTACCCCTCAACCAACATCACTAAAACAGATTAACTGTTCATTTATCTCAATACAGTTTGTGGGACCTTGCTGTGCGGAAACTTGGCTTCGCATTTGTTTACTTTTCAGCAGTGACTACACTTCAAAAGTATTTCATTGGTTGTGAAGCATTTTGGGACATCCTAAGGACATGAAAAGTCCTATATAAATACAAGTTCTCACTTTCTTTTCACTTTTTAGATGTTGAAAGAATTACTGTGTTTCGAGCAATATTTGTTTTGATTTCAGATGTTCAGTATTTGCAGTTTGGAAAGATGTGGATTCACGCCTGTGATTCTCCACATCGGGGCGCAGGAGATTTCTTCTGGCTACTATTTCTGGTTGAATCAAGAAAGAGTTCTAAAAGAACGTGCTTATGATTTTGCTAGAAACAGTGGTCGAAGGAAACATTGCCACTGTTAAGTTGGCAGTCTCAACTTGTGGCACTGCTAGAGGGCTGGGAGTAACTCACCCAATGCCCAAGCCAGTGGGGGAGAGGTTCGGAGGGGGGGGGGGTTCATGATTTCCCCCCCCCCATTAATTTGGAGGTCGACCAATGGTACTTTGGAGGATCGCTTCCATTTTGCTTCCAGGATCCTCCATCACCCGTCTTCAGTCTCCAGAATCGGAATGCAAGTCTGCCCGGTTCCCGGCTCGGCCTTCGGACGAGACATGTCATCATTCCCCAGTTCCCAGCTCGGTTCCCCTTCCTCCCGCTGTCGGCCAAATCTAGCTCTGCCACTGAACTCACCATCCTGACCACCCATCTTGCCCTTGGAAGGGCGAGTGGCACAGGGAGATCTAAAGAGAAGGAGAGAAAATAAAACCCATTCAAACTTGAGCTGTGCTTTTTGTTTTTCAGTTACAACCTGTTGGTGAAAAATCAGACTTTCAAGACGCCTCAACAAATATCTCCCTGAGCTGCCCCTCCCAGGTAGGAATCATACGTGCTGCTGTGGGGAAGAGTTCCTCTGGTCGCTTTATGTAGCAACATTGTGAATGTGTTCAAGAATATTTCTCCTGCTTGGTAGTTCATGTTCAAAAAGAATGTGTTTGTGATTTTTCTGGAAAGATCTGCCAGAGGAAATCTTAATGGATACATTTAGCTATATATAGCGACCAGAACAATCTTTCCTCCTTACTTATGCGTCAAGGATGAGCTTAAACTGAAAATGTCTTTGTGAACACTCGGAAGGCACGGCATGTCAGTGCCCTGATACGCTGCAGTATGGAGTAGTATGAGCTGGGACATAAAGCTAGAGGAGTTGGGGAGGTTGAGTGAAGCAAGGCCGTGATGGGATTTTTAGAGGATGAAGAGGATTCTGAAATCAATAAATTGGGGAAAAGAACCAGTGGAGGTTGGTGGGGACAGGGGTAGCGGGTGAGCAGGACTTAGTGCAGGGTATGGTTTGGGCAGCAGAGTTCTGGATGAGTTGGAGTTTGTGTAGGATGGAGCTGGATAGGTTAGGGAAACATTCATCCTGGAGTTGCTGAAGATATGGTGATGGAGCAGCTGAGCAGTTTAAAATTCAGCTCAGTACAGAAAGGGACCCTGAGGTTGCCCACTATTGGGTTTAGCCTGAGAGAGGAACTGGGAAGTGGGATTTATTAGAATGCTAAGGTGTGGAGTTATGGGCAGGAGCCGAAGACCATGGCCATAGTCTTACGGTTGAGCTTGGGAGAATTGTAGCTCATCTATGATCAGTACATATTTGGAAGCTGACTCCATCCTTATGGATAATGTCAAAGGGTAGTATGTAGATGAGTAAAAAGAAGATATTAGCTGCATGACTTATCATAGGGAGATGGTGTACTTATATTAACTCTCCTTGCTGGACCAATAAAGGATCTCAGCCAGGATAGAGCAATAAAACAAGGACAGAAAATGATGGAAACACTCAACAGGTCAGACAGCATCTGCAAAGAAAGAAAGAGTTAATGTTTCAGTTCAGTGAAAAGTCATCAACCTGAAACGTTAACCCTGTTTCTCTCTCCACAGATGCTGCCTAGCCTGCTGAATGTTTCCAGCATTTTCTGGTTTTATTTCAGATTTCCAGCATCCATGGTGTTGTGCTTTAGCGAAACACGGACAGTTGACTCAAAGAGGGTAATTTTAACTTTGGATCATGGTGTAAAATGGGTGATATCGAATTAGCCGCCCATTATACACTTTATCTGGTTTCTCTTTTCATTGCCTTCAGTGGAAGGGAAAACCATTTTTGTATAATGGGCGGCTAAATCGATATCACTCGGTTTGCACCATCGCCCAAAGTTAAAATTACCCCCAAAGTCTTTGTTACATGAATGGATTTCGAGCAAGTGATACAAGCAAAAATCTTATATAAGGTATCAGGGTTTAAACCCAAGAACCAAAATTTAAAACTGAAGTAACTATAATGACGCATTCTCCAGGAGAGGGGCAAGGCTGCACTTGTTATAATGAGAGGTCTACCAATAACAGAATTTATATTAATAAGGTTCTGTTGCATAAGTTTATGCAGTTGAAAGGACTCATAAGCCTATTTACATTTCTTTATTCCATTACAGGATCAACCTTTTCTTCGAACGTTCAAGAATAGTAACTATACTTACCAAGGTGTAGATCCAATCACTAAACCTCCTGAGGTAATCTCATACATTCTTCAAAACCTGTCATTGTAATGAATGAAATGTCATTGGTAAAACTACTGAAACTACCTAACTATTACCATTAAAAACCATAGAAACCACAAAGCATGGTGTTGTCAGCAAATATTACATTACCAGAATTATCCTCACCATATTATTTATAATGTGGAGATGCCGGTGATGGACTGGGATGGACAAATGTAAGGAATCTTACAACACCAGGTTATAGTCCAACAGTTTTATTTGAAAATCACAAGCTTTCGGAGGCTTTCTCCTTCATCAGGTGAGTGTGGGATTCCATGAAGGTTACCGCATATATAGTCAGAGAACAATGTCTGGTGATTACAGATAATCTTTCCAACTGCCCATTGTCAAGGCAATCAAAGTGTTCAGACAGAGAGACATTACTGAATATACAAACGGTCAGAACCCAAGACAGAGAGAGAGAGAGAGAGAAACATCCGAAAGGAAGAGAAAGAGAGAGAATGATCAGTTGTATTAAAAACAGATAACTCTTTTTTCGCTGGTGGGGTTACGTGTAGCGTGACATGAACCCAAGATCCCGGTTGAGGCCGTCCTCATGGGTGCGGAACTTGGCTATCAATTTCTGCTCGACAATTTTGCGTTGTCGTGTGTCTCGAAGGCCGCCATGGAGAACGCTTACCTGCAGATCGGTGGCTGAATGTCCTTGACTGCTGAAGTGTTCCACCAGGTATCGTTCTGACTATATATGCGGTAACCTTCATAGAATCCCACACTCACCTGACAAAGGAGAAAGCCTCCGAAAGCTTGTGATTTTAAATAAAACTGTTGGACTATAACCTGGTGTTGTAAGATTCCTTATATTATTTATAATTAGTATAAATTGCAAATGACCTATAACAGACTGCTGAGATCCTATAATCACTGCCCCCAACATGAACATTTCACATTTTATTTCAAAGGCAGCATTGAATCCAGCAGTTTAATTTGCCATTAATTCTAAGTCTTAACAGTTTTTAAAAGCCTCACATGTGGCACTTTATCAAATGTCTTCCGAAAATCCAAGTAAATTATACCCACTAGATAGCCCCTATTCCCTGGTTACTCCCTCAAAGAATTCTGATTTGAATAGTGCTGTCTTGATTTTCATTACAAAGAAGTGATGGAAATCACCACAGAGGCTTTATGAAGATGTGGAGTTGTGACCTACATCAAGATATATCCTTGCAAGATACAAACAAGTCCTCAAAGGACTTGAGCAATGAATGATATGGACTGTCAAGCCTATTGCACAGCTTTAGCAACTGCATAATACAAGCACCCGAATCATTGGATGTTCCTACTTAGTTCCACTGAGTTAGTGATTCATTTTCTTTCAGAATTGGGGCAGTGACCTCTCTTGTTCAGAAAACCAAGCATCAAAAACTATACCAACATCAGGTCAGTAAAAGCTGATTTAGTTATCTTTTTCCACTTTTGCCAATTTTAGATCCTCTGCTTTTTGTATTGGTTTTCACATTTATACAGCTTTACGAGATCAAAATAGTTCAATTACTTTTGGCACTTTGGACTAATTAGAGGATAATGGCTATCGAAGAGTGATAGCGTAGGCATAATCTAAATGAAGGATTTGAATGGTTTATATATAAATTAATGGATACTAGGGAGTGATTACGGACTGCAATCTAATCAATGGGTTCAGATAGTTTAAATATAGAATAATGGATACCTGGCAGTGATTACAGACTGGAATCTAATCGAGGGGTTCATATAGTTTATATATAGAATAATGGATACCTGGGAGTGATTACAGGCTGGAATCTAATCGAGGGGTTCAGATGGTTTATATATAGAATAATGGATACCTGGGAGTGATTACAGACTGGAATCTAATCGAGGGGTTCAGATAGTTTATATATAGAATAATGGATACCTGGGAGTGATTACAGGCTGGAATCTAATCGAGGGGTTCAGATGGTTTATATATAGAATAATGGATACCTGGGAGTGATTACAGACTGGAATCTAATCGAGGGGTTCAGATAGTTTATATATAGAATAATGGATACCTGGGAGTGATTACAGGCAGGAATCTAATCGAGGGGTTCAGATGGTTTATATATAGAATAATGGATACCTGGGAGTGATCACAGGCTGGGATCTAATCGAGGGGTTCAGATGGTTTATATATAATGCTCATAGTAATGAAAATAGTCGGTGCTGAAGAGTCGGAAGTAAGTAGAAAATCTTTCCAGCCTTTGCTTTCATGCAGTGTCTGCCAGTATCATGTTAGCTATTGTATCTCCCCTGACAGCCTTTTGAGCCTCGTGTATCGACACTAATGTAAAAACTGTAACAAGTAGAAAGTATTTGGAGTTGAATTCTCCTGTTTTGTTTTTCCCCCATCTGTTCATTTATTTCTGCCTCTGGTTTTCCCCTACAGTTCACAGGCTTCGGCCTGCTGACATTAAAGTTGTGGCAGCAATGGGAGACTCTTTAACTGTAAGTAAAAATTTTGTAAAGTATAGAGTTGGGTAATGGAGACGACAAAAAAAAATCTTACAATCCTTGAAGAGATGGTGGATGCTGTGATAGGGTCTCTTGGTTTCTCTCGATGGCTAACCTCATTTGGACTACATGACCTTTTCTGCATTTATCTTGTGAGATATAGAGTTACATCGAGTTACATGAAAACTACAGCACAGAAACAGGCCATTCAGCCCAACTGGTCTATGCCGGCATTTATGCTCCACACGAGCCTTCCCCCTCCCTACTTCATCTAACCCTATCAGGATACCCTTCTATTCCTTTCTCCCTCATGTGCTTATCTAGCTTCCCCTTAAATGCATCTATGCTATTTGCCTCAACTACTCCTTGTGATAGCGTGTTCCACATTCTTACCACTCTTTGGGTAAAGAAGTTTCTCCTGAATTCCCTATTGGATTTATTAGTGACTATTTTATATTGATGACCTCTAGTTTTGGAATCCCCCACAAAGGGTAGATGTAGAGAAGACGTTTCCACATCAAATCCTATCATTATCTTAAAGACCTCTATCAGGTCACTCCTCAGTCTTTTTTCGAGAGAAAGAGCCCCAGCCTGTTCAGCCTCTCAGTTCTGTTATCATCCTTGTGAATCTTTTTTGTACCTTCTCCAATGCCTCTATATCCTTTTTACAATATAGAGACCAGAACTGTACACAATATTCAAAGTGTGGTATAACCAATGTAGTGAATGGGCAGCCGGCCAGGAGAACATTGGAATGGTCGAGTCTGGATGTGAAAATGGCATGGATGAGGGTTTCAGCAGCAGATGGGCTGAGGCAGGAGCGGGGACAGGCGATGTTAGTTGGAGGTGGCCGCTCTTTGTGACAGAGAGCATATGGGTTTGGAAGCTCAGCTCGGGCTCGAATAGGACACGGAAGTTGCGAACTGGTTCAACCTGAGACAGTAGCCATGGATCAGGTTGGAATCGATGGTAAGGGGACGGAGTTTGTGGCGAGGGCCAAAGACGATGGCTTTGATCTTCCCAATGTTTAATTGGAGTAAAGTGCAGCTCATCTGAGTTTGGATGTTGGACAAGTTGTCTGACAACACAGAGGTAGTGGAAGGGTCGAGAGTTGGTGGAGCGGTAGAGCTGTGTATGGGGGAAAAGCTGAGTCCTTTCTGACTGTCACCATTTGTCGATAAACCTATGGAATCTTCAGCAAAGTACTTAGATGTAGTAAATTAGAGAAACAAGCCAATTGGCTAAAGAGCTCTGGAACATGGAGATAAAGAAAAGAAAATGCTCTTACACTAATTCTAGTTACTCAGTACAAATCATAAACTTGATAGAATGGGTTGATTTATCAAAAAGAGACATGATTCTGGGGCTTTGTTATATCTTTAATTATAATACAGAAGTGCACAGATCTTGAAAGAGAAACTGAAACTGTGTTGTCAAGGTTAATTAGCACAATTTGCTTTGACCTTTAGAACCTGGACTCAAACCCAGTCTAGACTGACGGGATGAAAGTTATCCTTGCTCTAAGCAGTCTTAACCTAACAGAATTTTCCAAGTGTAGGACCACTGCTTACAACTGCCATTAGTTCTTTGCTAATTTGCTTGCAAAAAGGTAATTTTTTTACAGAGAGGCAATGTTAGGTTGTTGTATTAAAGAGTGCTAAAAGTTAGAATATCCACCCTACCATTCTGTTCAAATTAACCTACAATCTTTGTCAGACATATTTTAAACTCCCCTCGAGTCACATTGTTAGTGCTATGGAATGGTTACTGTACCAAATATCCTGTAGATTGAATAGTACATCACCTTTGGCTGAAGAATTAGCACAAACAATGGACGTGAAGCCATAGTCATTTTTTCGAGTTATAAGAATCTTACAGTTTTTTTTATATTTAGGTTGCATTTGGAGCCCGGGCAAAAAATCTGTTTGAATTGCAGACTCAATATCAAGGTGTTTCATGGAGGTAAGAATTTGGGCAAGATCTGTTAGAACAAAGACACGTTAAAACACAGATATGGGGAGTGAAGCAGCTGAGTACTGTGTCCTTTAAAATAAAAAAAACACTAGAATTAAATTCAAATAAACCAATTTGTTTAGATTATCCTTTCAAATGACCCAGTAATGAATACACAATAGACTATAACATCAACAATAATTTTTTTCTCTTTTCTTTTGCAGCAATGGTGGTGACAAATCACTTGAGACTGTGACTACTTTTCCTAGTAAGTCTTTATCTTGGATCTGTCGTTGTGATGGTCTTTCTCAGCCTACCCTTGTTGCATTGTACATTACAGAAATGATCAAATCTCCATGGGACACAATGGTTCCTGCACTGTAGGCTAGGGCAGATGTTGCCGAGAGGCAGCAGACCATGGTTGAATGGTGGAGCAGTGAGGAGTGAAGAATATTCTGGAACTTTGCTCGTTTACCTTTGGAGAATCAGGTTTTTTTTAATGAACAACTTGCCCTCAGAAGATTAAATGGGTTGGATGCAGTGCACGTGGTACATTTCTTGTTGATTTCTCCTCTGTAGCTTAGGAACTGGATCACACCACGCCTCTTTTGTGGTCCAATATGGCGGGCGATGTGCGCGCGCTCATTCTGCGCCAGTAGTACGCCACTCACCATATTGGTAAAGGTCCCTCTATAGGCTTCCAGGACCTGTGTCTGCAACAGGTGTTAGACCCTTTGCATATGCAAATAGGGGTCTGCTTGAGGCCCCCTTTGCAAAATTTGTTTGCGACGGACTGCAGTCTGAGGTCGGTATTCTCATGCATTTGGCAGCCACACCAACGGTCCTTAAAGAGACCACTGGAGGCTGCCACCAGAAAGATAAGTTCTGCTCCTTCCGGCTCCGCATTAAATTCGCAGGCCGCTGCCAGCCACCGGTCACCACTCCCCACCCTGCCCCCCCCCCCCCCACCCCGATTGCCTCCCCCATCTTCTGGCCTCTCCTTACAACCTCGGCCAATGTTCATGCCGGCCGATCTAGGTGCTTCCTGGGACCGACTGGCTCCCACAGCTGGCCGGTAATAAACAATTGAGGTCGGCGGCCCAATTGCCCGTGCTCCTGCCACGGATCTCTTTAGGCCTGAGCAGCATCAGAATTGTGTCCCGATTCTGGCGCTATCTGATTTCCAGGCCTTTGTATCTATGTAGCCTCTGGCACGAATAGTTGTGTCCGAATGTCAGCCCTGATTCTCACTATGTGTAAACAATGTAAGTCATGACTGGTTTTCTCATACCACAGTAAACAAGGAGGCCCTGCTGCTTCCGGAGGGTCCACCTAAAGTGATGGCTTGCATGGGGGGCTCTGGAGGCAGTGGTGCCCCTGATAGCTTGTGCTGAGTGGTCCAGCCCACCCTTACAGTCCAGCCACGTGTCTGCCGACCTTTCCCAGCTGTTGGGAAACCAGAAATAAAACCACACATTGCAACGTAAAGGCAACTGCGCACGTGCAGAGTAAACGGGCTGGTTTTCACTGCATTGGGACCCTGAGGCACTACTGTGTTTTATTTTGAACAGTTTTGTGATTATAAAGGAGATCTACTCATGGAGGCAGAGGGAATGGCCGAGGTACTAAATGAATACTTTGCATCTGTCTTTACCAAGGAAGAAGATGCTGCCAGAGTCTCAGTAAAGGAAGATGTAGTTGAGATACTGGATGGGCTAAAAATTGATAAAAGAAGAGGTTCATGAAAGGCTAGCTGTACTTAAAGTAGATAAGTCACCCAGTCCGGATGGGATGCATCCTAGGTTGCTGAGGGACGTAAGAGTGGAAATTGTGGAGGTACTGGCCATAATCTTCCAAACATCTGTAGATACGGCGGTGGTGCCAGAGGACTGGAGAATTGCAAATGTTACACTCTTGTTCAAAAAGGGTGTAAGGATAAACCCAGCAACTACAGGCCAGTCAGTTTAACGTTGGTGGTGGGGAACTTCTAGAAACGATAATCCGGGACAGAATTAACAGTCACTTGGACGAGGGAGGATTGATTAGGGAAAGCCAGCACAGATTTGTTAAAGGCAAATTGGGTTTAACTAACCTGATAGAGTTTTTTGATGAGGTAACAGAGATGGTAGATGAGGGCAATGCAATTGATGTAGTGTATGTGGACTTTCAAAAGGCCTTTGATAAAGTGCAACATGGTAGGCTCATCATCAGGATTGCGGCCCATGGAATAAAGGGGGCAGTAGCAACGTGGATACAGAATTGGCTAAGTGACAGGAAACAGAGAGTAGTGGTGAACGGTTGTTTTTAGACTGGTACAGTGGTGCTCCCCAGGGGTCAGTGCTGGAACCACTGCTTTTCTTAATATATATTAATGACTTGGTCTTGGGTGTTCAGGGCACAATTTCAAAATTTGCAGATGACACAAAACTTGGAAGGGTAGTGAACAGTGAGGAGGATAGTGATAGACATCAAGAGGATATAGACAGGCTGGTGGAATGGGCGGATATGTGGCAGATGAAATTTAACCCAGAAAAATGCGAAGTGACACATTTCGGTAGGAAGAACGAGGAGAGGCAATATAAACTAGAGGGCACAACTCTAAAAGGGGTACAGGAACAGAGAGATCTGGGGGTATATGTGCAAAAATCATTTAAGGTGGCAGGGCAGGTTGAGAAAGTGGTTAAAAAAGCATACGGGATCCTGGGCTTTATAAATAGAGGCATAGAGTACAAAAGTATGGAAGTCATGATGAAGCTTTATAAAACACTGGTTCGGCCACAACTGGAGGATTGTGTCCAGTTCTGGGCACCACACTTCAGGAAAGATGTGAAGGCCTTTAGAGAGCATGCAGAAGAGATTTACTAGAATGATTCCAGGGATGAGGGACTTTAGTTACATGGTTAAATTGGAGAAGCTGGGGTTGTTCTCCTTGGAACAGAGACAGTTGCGAGGAGATTTGATAGAAGTATTCAAAATCATGAAGGGTCTAGACAAAGTAGATAGAGAGAAACTGTTCCCATTGACAGAAGGGTCAAGTACCAGGACATAGATTTCAGGTGATTGGCAAACAAACCAAAGATGACATGAGGAAAAACTTTTTTACACGGCGAGTTGTTAGGATCTGGAATGCACTGCCCGAGGGGGTGATGGAGGCAGATTCAATCATGGCCTTCAAAAGGGAACTGGATAAGTACTTGAAAGGAAAAAATTTGCAGGGCTACAAGAATAGGGTGGGGGAGTGGGACTAGTTGGATTGCTCTTGCATAGAGCCAGTGCGGACTCGATGGGCTGAATGGCCTCCTTCCAGCTGTAACCTTTCCATGATTCTATGATTCAATGACAAGCAGGCTGTCACGCTTACAAGGCACTTTAATACAATGCAGCTGACGACAATATCGGGTTATACTGCATTTGTAAATATAAATGACCTGAGCCTTGTCCTGGCTGCAGCAGAGACCCACTTTTTTGTGGGCCCTGTGAGTTGTGCTGGATTCACCAGCTCCACTTCTAACCCACTAAATGCACAGCTTAGTGATGGCATCAATAGCATTGAAGCTACACTCAGATTGAAAGGGAAACCTGTAATGGCATCATTACACTGCGCTTATGGTGTCAGTGGTAGTGGTCAGTGCTGTGGCTCAGTGGTAGCACTCTCACCTCTAAATCAGAAGGTTGTGGTTTCAAGTCTCACTTCAAAACTTGAACATATAATCTAGGCTGACACTCCAGTGCAGTACTGAGGGAGTGCTGCATTGTCAGAGGTGCCATGAGACATTAAATCGAGACCCCTTCAGCTCTCTCAGGTGGGCGTTAAAGATCCCATGGCACTATTTCAAAGAAGTGCAGGGGAGTTCTTCTTGGTTCCTGGCCTATTTTTATTCCTCAACCAACAGATTATCTGGTCATTATCACATTGCTGTTTGTGGGACCTTGCTGTGTGTAAATTGGCTGCTGCATTTCCTACTATACTTCAGAAAAGTACTTCATTGACTGTAAAGTGCTTTGGGATGTCCTGTAGTTGTGAAAGAAGCTACATAAATGTGAAGAGAGTGCTGGCCGATGAGTTATAACAAACAGGCCTGTGGGTTGTTGAAGCACCGCTCTCCTGAAACTGGATTTTCCACCTACTGTCCTAATTTTGTTTACTTTTTCCTTTCTCAGATGTACTGAAGAAGTTTAATCCAAATATCTATGGCTTTTCCACTGGAATTGGAAAAAGGAAAAGTAACTTCAATGTGGCTGTTCCAGGGTCAAAGGCCAAGTGAGTACTCATTGGTAAGGGGAGGGGGGGAGGGGAATGTTTACCCTCGGCCCAAAATAGGCGTGAAGTCGGTGGTGCGGTCGCTGTGTCTACCCAAAGCCATTGTGGGAAAGGTTTAGGCCTTTCAAGGACCGTTGGTTCGACTGCTCAACACCCAGTACAACTGGAACTAGCATGCACATTTGTACATTAAAAATTGGGTGTGAGATCCCTCCTAGAGAGAAGGATGCTGAAAATGTTCCTTTGAAGTTCTTGCTCCTTTGGGACTCCAGGCCTGGAGCCCCCGGGCAGAACCTCAAATCCACCATGCTACAGGCCAGCACACCCAATTAAAAGACCTGCCAGTTTTAATTGGGCCGGGGATCTGAGAACTCCCAGCTTTGGAGTCGGTGGCCCACAGCCACGTCCCTCCGGCACCACTGGCTTTGTTTGGGGTAGGCAGAGGCTCCACCCTCGAGGCCCAGTGGAAATTGCCAAGCCACGGCTAGGACCGAACTCCCGGCCTAATTTTCAGGCCTTCCACTGGACTCCTGACGGAGGTACAGTGGGAGTGCGATGGAAGTGTCGCGGATTTTCGGGCCCCGATATTCCCAGCTGTTGCAGCTGTCAACCTGACAAGCTCAAATATTGACCAAGAATATAAATTGAAAAGGGAAGTGGTTTATAATCATAATTTTCTAACTTGTTTTTGTTCCCTTCCTGCAGGGATATGCGAGCTCAGGCTCATACCCTGATTCAACTCATGAAGAACAGTTCAGTAAGTGCCAGTGGTGAGATATAGGACTGTTGAGCAGGTGTTTTGTTGCTGTTCAGTACTGCCACCTAGAGGGCTGCAGAGGAACAGACTGACCATAACACCAACCAATGTTGACTCCAGGATTGTCTGAGAAGGGATGTAACACTGGGATGACAACCACAGTGAACCCACATTTAAACAATCGCAGGTTTCCCTAATTCCTAAATTTTATCTAATATGTGGACCATTTCAGGTTTGGATGCAACCATTCTGAATTCTTCTGGTCCTAACGCCCACATACTTCTGACCTGCCCAACCCTTCAGAGTCCGTGTCAATGTACACTTGGATAGACGTTAGATGAGGAACGGATTTTCCCCCACACCCCCTCCCTCCGTGAAAAATAGCTTACTGACACTCGCTGGCGAGGCTCGCACATGGGTTAGAGTGGGTGAGTTCATGGAAAGCAGGCTGGAGTGAACCAGCAAGGAAACAACTTTTTCAAGAGGAGGGGGAATGAAATTGGTGAGGAGAAAGAGTTCCCATGTTGAAAGAATGCTGAATGGAGATGAGAAGGCCTAGAACTGCTAGTGGGAGAGTAAAAATAACATTTCAATAAAAATGCTACTTTTTTTTGTATAGAAAATCAACTTCGAGCAGGACTGGAAAGTAATCACCATTTTCATCGGAGCCAATGACCTCTGCGAGTACTGTATGAATAAGGTGGAGCTTTTCATTCTCATTTCAATTTTTATTCAATATGGTTACTTGTTCTATTTTACCTTAAAAATATCTGAGCCACAGAATTTTCCTTACCAAATTAGTTACGTTTTTGGATTTCTGCTTTGCTGACAACTGAGTGAGCCTTTGGTTTAGTGCTGGCATTCCCGCCTCTGGGCCGGAAAGTGAGGGGTTTGAGTCCCACTCCAGTCAACTGGAGACTAGAATATGGTCTCTAAGTACTGGGTTAAGGTCCAGTGGGGTACTCGAGTCTGGACAGAGTGACCACTGGCTCAGTGGTAGTATTCCTGCCTTGGAGCCAGAAGGGTTGGGATCAAGCCCCACACCAGAGAGCCCTGGTGAGCAGAGACCAGCGTGCAGGGTCTGAATGCTGGGTTGATGTCCAGTGAGGGTACTTGTGCCCGATGAGTGAGGTTGCCCCTCTCCCTATTGTAAAAGGTAGGTGGGGCTCTTTAGTCTTGGTTGCAGCCCACTTAGGAGAAGGTACTTCAAAGATAAAAACCGTGAGGAAGGCGATGGGAAGCCACCTCAGCTACTCTTCCCTAGTAAGTGGCTGAAGCATCTCATGTGTGAGACATGAGTTTGGACCTGGCCAAGGGCAGAACACAACGGACAGATTTTGCTGACAGCCCAGTGTTTGTGGATGTACTACACCATTTTCTGGTGTACATCAGTAGGATGGTTTATTTTTGGGTTTTGCTCTCTTTGTGCACTGTTTTTAGCATGTTTGTATAGTTTCTGTCTGAGCTATTTAACACAGGCATTTAACCTATTTTAAATAAAACAGATTAACCTCTGCATTTAAATAGCACATTCAGGAATTCATGCAAATGTATTAACAGACTGGTGCACAGAGGGAATTAAACCCATTTATATTAATTGCACAGAGAAATTGTTACTCACTTCTTATTTTCCAATAACCGCTTTGGAATAACCAGTACTGGATTAGTGGAAAAAAATATCAACACACACCCCTCCACTGGAACACAGGCTTATGTTTAGAAATATTCCCTTGTAAATGCCTAGAGTCTTGCTTTTAGGAATTTCATTCTCTTTTCTCCATTTAATCTCTGCCCCAATTGATAAATGGATAAATTAAAATCGTACAGTAATTTTGTTATTCCTACTCATCTCTCCGATCGGTCTGCAGATTTCCTCTTCCATTTCTTTCCCACAATTTGGAGGTTTGTAATACACCCCTACTGATGTAATAAGCTCTTTTTTTTTCACCTTTGAGTTCCAACCATACTGAATGTCTTTCTTGTCTATATCAACTCTCTCTACAGTATGTATTCCCTCTTATACCAATATTGCCACCCCGCCATCTTTCTTATCTTTTCTATCACTCTTAAATATATTGGCCTGGAGATTCCGCATGTTTTCCAACCGGATATCAACGGAATCTGGGCGGAATCGAATGAAATAGCGCAAGAGATCGCGGAATTTAAAACATAAATGTGCAAAAGTATAGAAGTCATGATGAACCTTTATAAAAACACTGGTTCGGCCACAAATGGAGTATTGTGTCCAGTTCTGGGCACCGCACTTTAGGAAGGATGTGAAGGCCTTAGAGAGGGTGCAGAGGAGATTTACTAGAATGATTCCAGGGATGTGGGACTTTAGTTACGTGGATAGACTGGAGAAGCTGGGGTTGTTCTCCTTAGAACAGAGACGGTTGCGAGGAGATTTGATGGAAGTATTCAAAATCATGAAGGGTCTGGACAGGGTAGATAGAGAGAAACTGTTCCCATTGGCAGAAGTATCAAGAACCAGAGGTCATAGATTTAAGGTGATTGGCAAAAGAACCAAAGGTGACATGAGGAAAAACATTTTTACACAGCGATTGGTTAGGATCTGGAATACACTGCCTGAAGGGGTGGTGGCGGCAGATTCAATCATGGCCTTCAAAAGGGAACTGGATAAGTACTTGAAAGGAAAAAATTTGCAGGGCTACGGGGATAGGGTGGGGGAGTGAGACTAGCTGGATTGCTCTTGCGTAGAGCCGGTGCGGACACGATGGGCCAAATGGCCTCCTTCCATGATGTAACCTTTCTGTGATTCTATGTAAGTGAGTTACGCCCATAACCAATTTACACTCGAGTTTCTGTGATCTTTTACGCTGGTTCAAAAGCCGATTCGTCCAAAGCAATCTCCGCCCACAAAACTGGCCACCCCCCAGGGCAGAATGGTGAGTTTCTGCCAATTGCTCCCATCCAGGGGTGTCCATCACTGCGCCCAGAAATTCGGGCGCACAGTCATCCATGGTCACATTAACCTGTCGTTAATGACCTGCAGCTGCAGTGACCAGCAGTCAATTCAAGCCTCATCAAGTCTATTTCTCATATTGATGCCACAATTACTTTAAATTCAGTTTAAATGAGTTCAAATTCAGTCAATTGATGCACAGACCTGTGACGAGAAGTCAATTGAATTCACTGAATGGCCTGTTTCTTCAGCTGCAGCAATTACTTGACCACATTTTCAATTTAAATTAGTTTAAATTCAGTCATCTTGAGGCCCCTTTGGCCTTGTCCGTCAATAATCGATAACTTTCGATTGCACTGCTCGATAGCGCTGATTCAGGGGAGATTTTACGTTTAGGCTTATGCAAATGAGTTTGCCCGGAAACTTCAGCATAGCTTCACCTCAGAAAAACCAGCGCAGTGTCCAGTGCATTCCGGATGCATTTTCCCGTTTGTGCCTGCAGCAGATCCTCCAGGCCATTATATCCGAATATGTTTATGTCCCATTCTTCTCCAGTTTAAAGCCAGGTTTCTGTTAATGCTGTTGGCCCAAATTTTGCTGTAGCAGGGCATCCAATGGCGTTTGCCGTTAGTTAGACTTGCCCTTGCTCATTTAGGTTTTTAAATGTTTTGCACAGCAAGTTGCTGAAAGTGCGAGCTGATAATGGTGCAGCAGTGGAAACGGCATCTGGAACCTGAGTGAACAGGGCAAGCAACTGGGTATCTCCTTAATCAATCAGATTGAAGGGTTGAAAAATAAACATTGCAGAGTCTGAACGAGGAAGTGTAAATTAGAGTGGGTGAATTCAATGTCAAATCAGTTACAGAAAGAAAAATAGAGAGGGAAAGAAAGATTGGATTAAGAGAGAGAGAAAAAAAAGAGACACAAAGGAAACATTTTTAAAAATTGTAATAATTTTAAATTTGACATTTTTAAAATCTCCAACAACAATTAATACCTGAAGGAATGAAACCCCACACTTGTAATAGTTAATTTTCAGGGGCCAGAGAGGTTGATTGGCAGTAATTAACACTTGTCACGTTGTTAAAAGGGTACTTACACTTGAAATGATAAGACTTAACTTTCTGTGGCGAGTTTAGTTGGTGTCTACCGCGCAAATACAGCAACTTCACGACATTCAATGTATTTGAATGGTGAGGCAGAGCGGTGTAACTTGGACAGCAACTTTTGGATATCCAAGTTTAACCACGTCTCTGCCCCTCGCGTGAAGTTCACTGTACCATTTGTGCAAAAATAACAGCGAGCTCCATTAGCCTCACTGTTATTTTTACCTCTACCAACTTAGTTCTTAAGAAAGAAAAAAAGACTTACAATTACAAGCTCAGGATATCCCAAAGCGCTTCACAGCCAATGAAGTACTTTTGAAGTGTAGTCACTGTTGTAATGTAGGAAACGCAGCCACCAATTTGCGCACAGCAAGATCCCACAAACAGCAATGTGATAAATGACCAGATCATCCGTTTTTAGGTGTTGGTTGAGTGATAAATATTGGCCATGACACCGGGGAGAACTCGCCTGCCCTTCTTTGAAATAGTGCCATGGGATCTTTTACACACACCTGAGAGAGCAGACGGGGCCTCAGGAAGTTCCAAAGTAGCAACTGGGGCATCATAAGAATATCACCGGTGTTCCTTCCTTGCTGATGGAAAAATAGCTGACCTCCTTTCTCTCTCTTTCCTTCTGTTGGGATGTTTCTGATCACAAGATAGGTTCAGAGGAAGAAGACACTTTGGCCCATTTGACCTCAACCTTGCAAAGTATCACCCTCCAATCTTCCCATTGTAGCATCTAATTTTTCTGAAGTGAGTCCAATGCTGTGGTCTCAGTCACACTTCCTGGCAACTTGTTCTAGTTGTTGATCACCTTCTGTGCAAAGAATTACTTCCTGATATTTAAACTAAACTTTCCCTATATAAACTTTAATCTGTACTCTCTTGTTGGGGGTTAAATTTGATAACCCTCGAATCCGGGCCCGGAGGTTGCAGTGCGCGATTAACCCGCGCCCGGTCGTTCCGATGCAGGCAGCACGGGAGAGTCGTGTTGCCTAGTCATTTACCTGATTCCGGTGCAAGCAGCCAGGTCTAGTTGCAATGTTGAATGATTTCTTGTCAGCAGGGGAGCCCGATATCACATGAGTGCCTTGCACCTATTAAAGGCAGCCTGCACCTCTTACGTGCAAAATATAAGATACGGGTCCACACAGAGTCTGAACGGAGATCAGACATCGTACGTGTAAAACATTGATGCAGATCCCGTCCCTAAGTTTACAAACCAATGAGTTATGTTAAAACATTGAACAAAGGTTGCACACACTGTACCCTTGCTGTGAAGGCGAGCAAATGACCTGCCCCAGACCTCTACCAACTTTAGCACTACTAAATCTCACATCCTCCAATCTGCACGCCAGACCTCACCAATCTGCCGATCTGAGTTTATACCAGGCCTGCGACAGAGCATGCACCAAGGTTCTCTGATGATGCACTAGAGGCATTGGTGCAAGAGGTGGACAGAAGGAGGGGCTTCCTATATTCACAGTGGGGCAAGAGGCCCTATGCTCAAGTGGCAGTAGGGGACGATGTCAATGCCAGGAGCATAGCACCACGAACATGGATGCAATGCAGGAACTTTAATGCTTTGTCACGAGTGATCAAGGTGAGTGAGGTCAACTGTCAAGTGGCAGCTCCTACCAACTACACCACTAGCCACATCCACTGCTCCATGCACCAAACCCCCCATCACCCAAATACCAACAAACTCTTTCAATCAGCACTCAACTCCTCCAATCAGATGCTTCCTCTCACCCTCATGCATTACCACTGTTGCAAGCCGCATGCCCACAACTCGCAGGTCACACACACTGGCATCTATTCAACCATGACAGGCACATCACCCGAACATCCTGCAGGACACTCACTGACACACGTCCTGCTTTCTTGCAGGAAAAGGTGGCACATAACAGGAGGCAGCAAGTGGCAGTGGCATTTAGCCCCTTGAGTCTGTTCCGCCATTCAATGAGATCATGGTTGGTCTGTGACCTAACTCCATATACCCGCCTTAGCCCCATATCCCTTAATACCCTTGGTCAACAAAAATCTATCAATCTCAAATTTAAAATTCAAAATTGAGCTAGCATCAACTGCCGTTTGCAGAAGAGCGTTCCAAAAGTCTACCACCCTTTGCGTGTAGAACCGTTTCCTAACTTCACTCCTGCTATCCTGGCTCTAAATTTTAGGCTATGTCCCCTAGTCCTAGTATTCAAGTATAGGAGACCTCCAAAAACAGCTATAAATGCATCAGCAACCAGAAGCAATAATCCTGCAACAAACCTGTAAATCCTGCATTGTCCCTTTAAATAGCTTTGGTGGGGGGCCCTCCAGGCTGTCTACGACATGTTCAACTGCTCGTAGGTATGACAGTGCATTGGCTGGAGCATTGAGTGCCAAAATGGTATCTATCCCTTTAAATATAAAGTAAATGGTACAATTCTAAAGGAGGTGCAGGAACAGAGACCTGGGGGTATATGTGCACAAATCTTTGAAGGTGACAGGACAGGTTGAGATAGCAGTTAAAAATGCTTACGGGCTTTGTATATAGAGGCATAGAGTACAAAAGCAAAGAAGTTATGTTGAACCTTTATAAAACACTGGTTCGGCCACAACTGGAGTATTGCGTTCAATTCTGGGCATCGCACTTTAGGAAGGATGTGAAGTCCTTAGAGAGGGTGCAGAAAAGATTTACTAGAATGGTTCCAAAGATGAGCGACTTCGGTTACGTGGATAGACTGGAGAAGCTGGGATTGTTCTTAGAGCAGAGAAGGTTGAGGGGAGATTTGATAGAAGTGTTCAAAATCATTACGGGTTTAAATAAAGTAAATAAAGAGAAACTGTTCCCATTGGCGGAAGGGTCAGGAACCAGAGGACACAGATTTAAGGTGATTGGCAAAAGAACCAAAGGTGACATGACGAAAATCTTTTTTATCCAACGAGTAGTTATGATCTGGAATGTGCTGCCTGAAAGGGTGGTGGATACAGATTCAATTGTGGCTTTCAAAAAGGAATTGGATAAATATTTGAAGAGAAAAAATTTGCAGGGCTATGGGGAAAGAGTAGGGGAATGGGACTAACTGGATTGCTCTTACAAAGAGCCGGCACAGGCTCGATGGGTCTAATGGCTTCCTTCTGTGCTGTAACGATTCTACGATTCTATAAATCAGCGCTGCACACTGATCTAACACTTATTCTCCTTAATTTACATTGCACTTCACGCTAGAAACATGCATGCGCATTCCGGACGCCATTTTGGGACCTTAGGAGGCTGTGTAGCACCTAAAAAAACGGGCGCGACATGGCCCAACTTATAGCCCATTCTGTTCAAGTATCCTCGATCAGGTTTTCCTGTTTAGAAAATCACTGGTATGAACTCTTGTTATTCCAAAGCTGGCTTGAACTTAACTTTTATTTAACTTCTTGAAGTGCCAATGGGCTCATAATTAACACCATTTAATGTATATTTAATGTACAGGTACAAATTACCTATCAAATCTAAAATCAAGCCATTGTTTTGTGAGGAGGGTGACCTATTAATTGGGTTGCCTGAAACTGGTATATAAATCACATGCTTCTTCACATCAGCCTCTTCCCACTCAAAAAGATGAAGGGGAGAAGACTGAAATTCCTGCCATCTCAGTTTTTTGCGAAAAAGTTAACATGAGTAAACAAAAGAGCTGGGCTTCCTGGTAACTATTTCGGTAAGTTTATCAACCGGAGGAATTTCAATCCTTAAGTGACCAAAGAAATGAATGAAACCTGATGCAACTGTAATGAGGAAAATATGCCTCACAAAAATTGACCCCAGTGCTAGTTAAAAGGAAATATTACAAAAATATCACACATAGCGAGGAGAATTGTGGTGGGTGCCAGGAGCTGAAAATATATTGAAACAGAGGGCCAACTCTGTATGGAAAAGCCAGAGCTCAGAACACCGAGAGAGAGTTGTGAATAGAGTTTGGAATTATATTTTCTATGAATCAGCTTCGTTGCTTTGTATGCTAAATTTGGCATCACAAAGCACAACTTCAAAGAACAGGGTCCATAAGCTCAATTCCATCTGTTTTACATTTGCTTCATGCCAGTCCTGGATGGGCTTTCTTGACGAGACTTTTTTTTTAACCGCACTAAAATGAGATTCTCACTTTCAGTGGAACCTAATTATCTCCACTCTTGATTATCTGCAAAAAATATTCATGGAAGCCAGGGTTAATTTTACATAAACCAGCTAAACTGCAACTGAGTCTTTTCAATTGAACTTTTACAGACCCTGCGTTCTTAATTCCGCAGGGTAAGCGTACCCTACACTTCCTAATTCAAAATTAATCAATTCAAAAATTATTGGATTATTCAATTTTCTTTTAGCACAAGAACAACTTTGAATTATCATAAATAGATTGTAACCTGTAACGTCAGCCTTGGCTTAATGGTCGCACTGGTGTCTGAGTCAGAAGATTATGGGTTCAACCCCACCCCCCACTTTGCAGGACTTGAGTGCATGATCTAGGCTGACACTTCAATGCAGTACTGAGAGGGTATTGTATTGTTGAAGGTGCTGTCTTTTGAATGAGACCTTAAACTGAGATCCCACAGCACTATTTGAAGAAGTCCCATCAAGAAAACCCATCCAGGACTGGTGTAAAGAACTTGTAAAAGAGATGGGAATTCTCCTGGTGTCTCTCAACCGACAGCATTAGAAATAAATTAACTGGTCATTTATCTCATTTGGTATTTGTGGGTTATGTGCACAAATCGGCTGCCACATTTGGCTACAAAGCAATAGGGACTACACTTCAAAAGTAATTCATTGGCTGTGAGGTCCTAAGAATGTGAAAGGTGCTATATAAAAGCAAGTTCTTTCTGTAATCTGGATGTCCAGTATCTGCTAGAAATCTATATTTAGCTTTTGGTGATGAGACCAGCAGGAATAGGGCTTCAGTATTTTTGTGTCACTGGGAGCTGCCAGCACTTTTGTCAGAAATATTTCATTTTTAAAACGGAAGAACATAAGGGGAAATTTTCATCTTCAACACTCGCAGTGTAGAGCTTCACACTCTGGGAGTGCGTATCGGGAATTCAGTGTGTGGTCTCCGTGAGTGTATAAAAAAATTAAAAGCTCACAGAAACCTGTTCAAAACACAACTGTGGAGCTTTTGAAGGATAAGTCAGCTTTCAGTCAAATGTGACAAAAGTAGCCATATTTGTGTCAGCTTGATTTCCTGGTCCAGATTTATCCTCCTCTCCGTAACAGGCAGGTACAGGATTCTTGTCGGTCTACACTAATCCCTGGCATTCTTCTTTTCCAGGAGACTTATTCTTCAGATAATTACGTGAAACATATTCAGGAGGCGCTGGATATGCTGCACAAACAGGTAAAGGGTAGAATTAAATTTGATCCCAGACCTTTGCTGCTCTGAACGAGACAGACAGAGATGTGAGGAAATGGCCTGAATTGACCCTGTCTCCGATATTTCCCCTCTGCCATGTCGGGGCATTGCCTTTCTTGACTCCCCGTATTCCTTTGACAACATAGCTGAGACTGGGAATTCACTATGTAGGAAATCACAGCCATATGCAATTCACTGGCATGGCATTTCAATGTACCAATACACTGTGCCACTGGGTAGCGTTTACCCGATAGGTAAACACGATGGCATCTTGCAATTGGCAATTCAAGGACCTAATTCAACCTAATAATCTCGTCCAAATGATTACATGGCCTCTTTAAATCCATTGCGCTGTTGAGGTCTGCACTACCCTTGTGTTATGAAACTCTTACTCCCCACCTCCCCCATAACTAAATACCATCTAAACGATGTGAGACATTTTTAAGCAGGCTGCCTCAGAAATCTCTCCAAACCCAGAGAAAGGCCTGAGTAGGTGGTCTGGATATTGTGTGCGGCTCCCGACACATGTTAATGGTCAATACGTTTGATGGATATTCTCTGCCTGATTCTCAGCAGACACGACTGTTCAGTACAGAGATATTGCTGGCTGAAGCTGACTCTGGACATCTTCAGTCTTGGCACCAGCAGCCTTCGAATGGCAATAAAAATGCTTTTGATAATATCTCCAAATGTTACTGGCTGCAGAATATCTGAAGGAAAATGTAGCAAAACCATTTTAAAGACAAGCATATTTTTTCAATTAGTATTAATATGCAAGAGGTGTTACGTTCCTAATGCATATGTACCAAATCTCCCTGAACTAAACCAGACAGGGCTTTTTTTCCCCTTGCATTCCATTTAACCATGTGTTGTTCCAGGGAAGTTATTTTTTTCCTTTTGTTATTTAAAATCTGATTGATCATTCCCAGTTTGCTGATTCCATTCCAAGTCCAAGATTGACAGGAAAGGACATTGTTTACTATCCGTAAATACACTTTTCATTTTAAAATTCCTTCTTGCACGAGATGTTTATCGCTGCTTTACGATAAGGAGGACTGTAAAGTGACTATGTCGGGGAGTGAGTATGACGTGTGCAGTGGGTTAGCCCATTGCACTCACCTCTAGGACCTACCAGACAGACTGACCGCTGGCTGTAAGCGTTCTAGGAGATGCAACAAGTTAGATTATATCACTGCAAACTACTCCTCCAATGTTAACAGCCTGTACTAATACAATAATGAAATTAATATTTTCAGATCTAAAATGCTGGTGGCAGTCGCGGCCTGAGGTCTTGTGACAATCAATCTAATTTTCAGGGTATAAAACAACTGCAATCAGCTCACAGTAATAAGCTGTGTAGGATGGTTTTAAAACATGTTATACGTCCTTAGAGCTTTTTGTTTAATTCTCATTCAAACAGGTACCAAAAGCTTTTATAAACATGATGCAAATAATTGAGATGAATGGTCTTCGAAGAATAAAACAGGAGACAATCGGTTGTGCAATACTCGAGAAGTAAGTGGCGACAACTTTTTTTTAACCTGAATAGGATGCTTGTTGTAGCACTGGTAAAAGAATAAGACATTGAGCAGTTATGCCAACGACTCACAACAGCGCACACGACAAACAGTAAGAATGCAGGAATTCATCAAACAGCAGATCAGCTTTTCAATAGTATTGGTTTTAAAGAATTTTGCCATGAAATAAATCTATGGACATATATTTTTTAAGACCACAAACTATTTGGTAATCTATTTAAGCATCTGGGTGTAGATGGACGTAGGATGGTGTTGGTTGATCACATTAGTGCTATTGTGGTCTATTGGCAGTTGACAGAATGTTATAGCTTGGGATAGTACAGCTGACTATTCATATTGCGCTGCAAAAATGTGGAATGACAGGGAGGACAGAAAGAGTCCAAACAGTAAGAATGAAGGTGGAAGAATGGCAGAGAGGCAAGAAGGAGAAAAGCAAGTTGGAGAGAGGTGGAGAAGGGAGATGTCAAGTGAGAAATGGAAAGAACCAGATATGAGCGAGACAAGCCAGGAGAAAGATGGGGAGCATAAGTAACGGAGACAAGCTGAAGGAGGAACGGAATGAGCTAGGAGAGAGACATGCTGGGAGAGAAATTGGAGAAGCAAGTTGGGAAACAGCATGAGGAGAAGGAATACAGAGAGAGGTAACAAGATAGACAACATCAGATAAGATTGAAATAAGACTGGAGAGAGTGACAGCAAGCTGAGAGCGATGGAGAAGCAAAAGATGAGAGCAACTACCTTGCCAAGTTGAGAAGAACTGAAAAATTGATGGGCTGCATACTTGACTTTATCCTTTCATTGACAAGCCTTTCCTTACTTTCTGCAACACTGTGTGCATGTTTCCATGGCTACTAAAATAAGTCATTGTATTCTAAGCACATTTTCAGGTTGGCCATTGGCTAGCCCAACTTTAATGGTTACAGTTCTTACCATGTTTGGACATCATTCTGGTGAGCCAATTGGAAATTCATGGTGAATAGAAATGTTAGGAATCATGTCATGACTAATCAGCATTGGAAGTACTATTTTAATTTGTAAAGCTCCTCACAATAAATAAAGTTTGAAAATTTCCCTCGCTCCCCCACCTGCAGACATTCACTGGTTGATCTCTTTTCCAAAATACATTTATATTTGTTTTTGTGCTGTCATTTTACACAGGAACACCTGTCCTTGCTTTATAGAACTGCGAGAAAACTCTCCTGAGTTACATGAAATTATGAGAATTAACAGAGACTATCAGGTATGCACACAATATTGGTAATATTTAAAGTAAGAGAGAAAGTTCTTCCTCCAATTTTAGAATCTCCATGCTTCACACTATTCCTTGACTATAAAAGGAACAAACTACCTGTACCCAAGCATCTGCTATTGTTAGCTGGAAGCCCTGTTTCTGGCCACAGAACTGTGCTTGCAATAGCACATCAAAAGAGGGAGACAGGGAAAAATAATTTACCTAAAATTAAAAAGAATGATTGGTGGCTTAGTGGATTCAAATACCATCCTTTCACCCCTGGGGACAGATGAGATGATATCTGGATTGGGTTTGGGATGACTTGATCATGTCTCTTCGCAATCTTTTTTATTCCAATGACAGCAGAAGTGCTGCGCTATGTGTTATCTGTTTCTTTGCTAAATAATATAAACTACCATTTGTTTTCTTTATTCAGACCAAATTGACTTCATTGATTTACAATGGAAAATATGACACAAGTGAGGACTTCACTGTTGTGTTGCAACCCTATTTTTCAAACACAATAGTTCCACTGAACAGTGTAAGTTTCATTTTATTGGTCTTATTCTGGTATCCAGACGTAGAGGTATGAATCTTGTCTATAGTCATACATTGTTTAGCCATCCCGGGTGCAGATTTTACATTATGGCCAACTTCCCTGTATAAATCTTTCCTACATTACAACAGTGACTACACTTCAAAAGTACCTCATTGGCTGTAAAGCACTTTGGGACGTCCCGAGGTCGTGAACGGCGCTATAGAAATGCAAGTCTTTCTTTTCTTTTTATTCCATGTCCAACTGCATGCATCACCCCCAACCCAATACATAAAGAACTGGAATAGTTCCAGGGCTTCACTGTGTGTGGCAATAATTGTTTAGTATGATGCTTCTTCATACTGTGCAAGATAATTTGTGCCAACCTGGACGTGGAAGAGAACAGGTTCTGTTTCCAGTCATTTCTCCTACTACTGCCCGGAGACAGCACATTGATAGATATGCATTTCTCAACAGTTTTCTAATGGATCAGTCCAAGGGTTGGCTGATGATGTTCAGGACATCAACAAATGGGCCCCGAAAATCAGAGGCTGTTCCCGTCATAACTTCAGCAGGAGTCAGCCACACGGACCTGAATTTAGGCTAGGACCTGGATATACTCTGTCCTGTCCTTGTGGGCAATTCCTGTGGCATAAGAGAGGGCAGGCCAGGGGCTGGGGCTCCAAATGTCCTCTGAGTCAGCGGGGGCAAGATCGAAGGCCAGTACTCCTGGTGAAACAGTGGAAGAGGGGCCCACCAGAGGATACCGACGCGGATCTCCTTTAAGCAACTATCTAATTCCCTTTTAAGAGTACTTATGAACTCTGCTTCCCACATGGACTAAGACCAAATCTAAGCCTGGATGCTCTTTAATGTCCTACATCCTGGCACCAGTGAGGCAATATACTATTTTAGACTATAATCACACTCTATTTATATCCCAATCATTAAGTCTCCTACTGCTAGCATTTGTTTCCGCCACCTGTGACCTTATTGCTAGTGAGCTTCATGCTTGCCTGTGGAGATGAAAGTCCCATCACACAAACCCCTATAAGTTATCATCTATTTATACCATGGCCTGCGTTGTTAAGCCCATGAGATACAGCATATATTTTCAGTCAAGTAAAAAATGACTTTGTTTTTAACGTTATAATTTATTAGTCTGCTCTTTTTTTCAGATCGGCCAGCTGGAACTGAGCTTCTTTTCAGTAGATTGCTTCCACTTAAGTGAACGAGGGCAAGCCGAGATGGCCATTGGCTTATGGAACAACATGGTATTGCTTCCTCCTTACCTGTATCATACTGGCACTTAACAAAATATCTCGTTAAACCAGTGGCTGTGAATTAGATTTCGGAGCAGCGAGCTCAGATTCAGTAGTTAGAAACCACCACACAAATTTCACCTCTTTTGGTCAGCTACTGATGATTGAAATAACGCCAATGGGAATTAAGGCCTAGCATTTTCTCTAGCAGTGCATCAAAAACATTTTTAGTTTTTGTTCCCCTTAGGGCAGGGAATAATAGCGAGTATGGGCCAAATTAGTCACAATTCCCTTGTGGCAGGTGTTAAAAATGGCTGCCACAGCATATCAAAGCTCCTTGGCATACATTTTGATATTTCTATTCATATATTGCCATAGCATAGCCAATGGAAATAGCAGATTTTGTGAGGTAGGAGGATTTCCATCCTTTACATTAGCTTTAAGTCTACCCTAGGAAATATGCCACTTGTGATCTACTGTGATACACTAAAAGAGCTATCTCGTGCTCTCATAAGTGTACATAGTACTGTTCAGTAATTAAAATGCCTTCTGGAGAGGGCAAGCCATTATTGTTGTACTTTTGGTTTTGCCTCCTCTCCTCTATCTTCAATGGCTTTTGTGTCTATGTGGCATTTAATGTACAAAGTACAGGTGAAACATGGCAGTTTGGACTTTAATTTCCTCAGGTAGCATCTGCTTAACCCATTTGTGTAAAATTCATTTACCTGTATTTTTAAATGACTTAACAACTACAAACACATTAAGCAGAGCAACTTAAACCCATTAATATTTTAACTGAAAGTTGCTTCCGAACTTTGTGTCACGGATAGCTTTTTTTTGTGAAATTAGTCACTCATTTTCCAAGCTGCCATTCTCAGGATAACTTCAAGGTTTCTGGGTTGGAGAGTGTCTGAACTTGGATTACCAGGTAATGCATTCCAGACTGCTGGTTTGCAATTAATTATAGAATCGGCTAGATTTCAGCATTGAAGAAGACCATCGTCCCACTGAAGCTGTGCCGGTACTTGCTCCACATTGGACCAATCTAGTCTAATCCCATTTCCCTGTACCCTTTTAAGTTTTCAAGTGTTTAACTAACTCTCTCTTAAATGTTATAATTTCGGTAGCCCCTGGTGGTAATGCATTCAACAGGCTAATAAAGCCACTTGTGAAACCATTTTTTCTAACCTTCGCTCCTTATGCTTCGAGCACTAATGCTAAGTTTAAGTCCCCTTGTTACTGATTCACCGATCAGAAATAATGGGGCCAATTTTAATCTAACCCGTCCATGGGGAAACTGACAGGATAGGGTGCGGTGTTGGTTTTACACCCCGCCCAATTTTACTCTACGTTGAAGTCATGGACGGGGTGTAAAACTGGCGTTCCACACAATCCCATGGGTTTCCTGCCCCATGAGTTACCCCCAATCGTTCACTATTTGCCCTCTCAAACATTTTCCAAATTTTGGACACTTCTATTAGATCCCCTTTTACTCAGATGCTCATTTTACTTTCAAATGCTTTTGATGGTGTTGCAGCCTAGATGGTGCGCCCAGCTGGAGAAAGATACCATCTTCTTCTCTGGCAGCCTCTAGTTGGAGCAGCTTGTCCCGCCTTTACAGGCCAGCGATTTGGTCTCTTGCTTGCTAGGCTGAATGGACCAATCCCATTATAAAGTTACAAATCGCAAATTTTAAAACAAATGAACTATACTCAAGCATGCAGTTGTCTTCCTGTTGCTCTGGATTCTGCCCTGCAATATAACCTGCACAATCCCAGCCATCTTGGAAAATACAGAGCATATAAAGCTAGGGATCATTCATTGATCCCATGCTACCTACATACTTAGCGTAATCCTTTGAGTGTAGAAGATGGAGGGGTGATCTAATCGAGATGTTTAAACTGATAAAAGGATTCAATAGGATAGGTAAAGTTAATCTATTTCCTCTGATGGGGGAATCCAGAACAAGAGAACACCCTTAAAATTAGAGCTAGGCCATTCAGGAGCGAAATCATGAAACACTTTATCACACAAATGGTAGCAGAAATCTGGAACTCTCTCCCCCAAAAGGCTGTGGATGGTGGGACAATTGGAGCTTTCAAGACCAAGATAGACAGATTTTTGTTAGGTAAGGGTATCAAGGGAAATGGAGCAAAGGCGGATAAATGGGGTTGAGGTGCAGATCAGCCATGACCTGATTGAATGGTGGAACAAGCTCGAGGGGCTGAATGGCCTACTCTTGTTCCTATATCCCTAGATACAGTTACAGGACTGTAGCCCAGATTCTCTGGCCTGCAGCTCCTTCTCGGTTCTTAGAATCATCTCTATTTAGACAGCACAGGCTGCTTGTGACCTTGTTGTATTTCGGATTCTAGGCGACCAGCATACAATGGGCTGCCTCCGAGCATCTTCTTTAACCCGGGAGCAGACTAATCTGCTTAGTTTGACATTGATCTACAATTCTAACACTGTGACAAGGGAACAGAATTTAGTGGCATGATCAGTCAGCTCGTGGGGACCTACCTCCTGGCATCTGAATTAAAATAAGTCTAATATAAAAGCACTGCTCCTGTAACCCAAAACTGACCATAATGAGTTATACAATGGCATCGTGGCTACTACTTTATACAAAGATGTTTAAAGTTGCCGAAGATTCATTTTAAAGGCCCTTTATCATCTCGTTGCAGCGCTTGAAGGGAGATTCGGTTCCTTGGGTCAGCCAGGGACAACCCAGGCTAAAGATACCCTTCTTATTGCACCAAGTCCGATACAATTGCTGCCAGCTCCCGGTGTCCCACTCTCATAGCCAACTGCAACCTGAAAATTAACTTGCCAGGATTTGCAGGGCTATGGGGTAAGAGCAGGAGAGTGGAACTAATTGGATAACTCTGAGACCCGGCACAGGCACGATGGGCCTAATGGCCTCCTTCTGTGCAGTATGATTCTATGATTCGCTAAGGTCCAGCAGGCAGGTATTTTTACCAGGATGTTCCCAGCTACCAGCCTTAGAGAATCCAGACAAGTGTATTTCTGGGTTGTAGCTGAGTTTGCGAGACCCACGCGTTGAGAATCAGCACCAATAGAAAGAATGTATACAGTATAAGGGCAGCTTATAACAGTGTCCATACATTGGCTGTCAGCGAAAGATTATGCGAAATCAAAAGCTATGTCTGTTATTTTTTTAAAGCCTGTATCTTCTACGTTTACAATATGAATGGTGGCATGTTTTGACAGTGTAAAATGTCTTGTTTACTAACCTATTAAAGATTTCCAAGAGACTTCACTGGGCCATTGCTGTTTTAAACAAAGAAAGTTATTCTGTTTGGGTCAGAAATTGGACATTTGTTGAATTACTCCGCCTAGTGGCTCAGCTGAGAACTGGCAAAATTCAGCTGACAAGAAAACTAAAATTTTCTTCCCATGGTGGGGGAGGGTCTGCAGTCTCCCCTCTCTCAACCCTCCATCACAGTATCCAACTGTTTCCTAAATAAGGCTATAATTTCAATATGCCTTCCTCCAGTTAATTGTTCATGTTCCACTGATGGAGCTACCAGGCTGCTATTGATTTGCAGAATTTTACAACTTTCAGGAACTGGGCTAGCACTGTTCGTTTTAAAAAAATTAAAAATCAATAATTATTTAACTGACGATATAATTGGACCTCAACTCTTTTTTTCAAACTTACGTGCCTGTCTCTCTCCCCATTCTCAGTCAGACATGTGCAGAGATTCATATTTACTGAATGTGCTTTACTCCGTTTGCCTTCCTGCAGCTGGAGCCAATTGGACGGAAGCAAAATTACAACAATTTCACCTATGACCGAACCAAGCTGAAGTGTCCTACCTCTGTAAGTAGGGGGCTTTATAAACTGGCTTAATAAACTTTATTGGCAGCTACTTCTAGTTTGCACATCATAGTATCATAGTAGGTACAGCACAGAAGGAAGCCAATTGGCCCTTCGTGCCTATGCCGGCACTTTGTGCACAAATCTTTGAAGGAGGCAGGACAGGTTGAGAAACCGGTTAAAAAAGCATATGGGAGCCTGGGCTTTGTAATTAGAGGCATAGAGTACAAAAGCAAGGAAGTTATGTTGAACCTTTATAAAAGACTAGTTCGGCCACAACTGGAGTATTGTGTCCAGTTCTGGGCACCGCACTTTAGGAAGGATGTGAAGGCCTTAGAGAGGGTGCAGAAAAGATTTACTAGAACGGTTCCAGGGATAAGGAACTTCTGTTACATGGATAGACTGGAGAAGCTGGGGTTGTTCTCCTTGGAGCAGAAAAGGTTAAGAGGAGATTTGATAGAAGTGTTCAAAATCATAACGGGTTTAAATGAAGTAAATAAAGAGAAACTGTTACCATTGGCGGGTGGGTCATGAACCAGAGGACACAGATTTAAGGGATTGGCAAAAGAACCAAAGGCGACGTGAGGAAAAACTTTTACGCAGCGAGTAATTATGATCTGGAATGCACTGCCTGAAAGGGTGGTGGAAGCAGATTCAATTGTGGCTTTCAATAAGGAATTGGATAAATACTTGAAGGGAAAAAATTTGCAGGGCTGTGGGGAAACAGCAGGGGAATGGGACTAACTGGATTGCTCTCACAAAGAACCGGCATGGGCTTGATGGGCTGAATGGCCTCATTCTGTGCTGTAAACATTTTATGATTCTATGATTTGAAAGAGCTATCCAATTAGTCCCATTCCCCTGCTCCTTCCCTATAGCCCTGTATTCTTTTTCCCTTCAAGTATTTATTCAATTCCTTTTTGAAAGTTATTATTGAATCTGCTTCCACCACCTTTTCAGGCAGTGCATTCCAGATCATGACAACTCGCTGCGTAAAAAAATGTTTCCTCTTCTCGCCTCTGGCTCTTTTGCCAATCACCTAAAATCTGTGTCCCCTGGTTACCGACCTTTCTGCAACTGGAAACAGTTTCTCCTTATTTGCACTGTCAAAACCGTTCATGATTTTAAACACCTCTATCACATCTCCCCTTAACCTTCTCTGTTCTAAGGAAAACAACCCCAACTTCTCCAGTCTCTCCACATAACTGAAGTCCCTCATCCATGGCACCATTCTAGTAAATCTCTTCTGCCTTGACATCTTTCCTAATGTGTAGTGCCCAGAATTGAACACAATATTCCAGCTGCGGCCCAACCAGCGTTTTATAAAGGTTTAGCATAACTTCCTTGCTTTTGAACTCTATGCCTCTATTAAAAAGCATATGGGATCCTGGGCTTTATTAACAGCCTTCTCAACTTGTCCTGCCATCTTCAAAGATTTGTGTACATACACCCCCAGGTCTCTCTGTTCCTGCACTGCCTTTAAAATTGTACCATTTAGTTTATATTGTCTGCCCATTTCACCAGTCTGTCTATGTCCTCCTTAAGTCTGTTACTATCCTCCACATTGTTTACTACATTTCCGAGTTTCATGTCATCTGCAAACTTTGAAATTATACCCAAGTCCAGGTCATTAATATATATCAAAAGGAGCAGTGTCCTAATACTGACCCCGGAGGGACACCACTGTATACTTCCCTCCGGTCTGAAAAACAACCGTTCACCATTACATGTGTAGTATCGGTTCACAACTACTTCTAGTTCACATGTCTAGTATCGGTTCACAACTACTTCTAGTTCACATGTGTAGTATCAGTTCACAGCTACCAGTTCATACATGTGAAGTATCAGTTCACAACTGCTAGTTCACATGTGTAGTATCAGTTCACAGCTACTAGTTCATACATGTGTAGTATCAGTTCACAACTACTAGTTCATACATGTTTAGTATCAGTTCACAGCTACTAGTTCATACATGTGTAGTATCAGTTCACAGCTACTAGTTCATACATGTGTAGTATCAGTTCACAACTACTAGTTCACACATGTGTAGTATCAGTTCACAGCTACTAGTTCATACATGTGTAGTATCAGTTCACAACTGCTAGTTCACATGTGTAGTATCAGTTCACAACTGCTAGTTCACATGTGTAGTATCAGTTCACAACTACTAGTTCACGCATGTGTAGTATCAGTTCACAGCTACTAGTTCACGCATGTGTAGTATCAGTTCACAGCTACTAGTTCATACATGTGTAGTATCAGCTCACAGCTACTAGTTTACACATGTGTAGTATCGGTTCACAACTGCTAGTTCATACATGTGTAGTATCAGTTCACAACTACTAGTTCACATGTATAGTATCGGTTCACAACTACTAGTCCACACATGTGTAGTATCAGTTCACAACTACTAGTCCACACATGTGTAGTATCAGCTCACAACTACTAGTTCACACGTGTAGTATCGGTTCACAACTACTAGTTCACACATGTGTAGTATCGGTTCACAACTACTAGTTCACACATGTGTAGTATCAGTTCACAACTGCTAGTTCACACATGTGTAGTATCAGTTCACAACTACTAGTTCACACATGTGTAGTATCAGTTCACAACTACTAGTCCACACATGTGTAGTATCAGTTCACAACTACTAGTTCATACATGTGTAGTATCAGTTCACAACTGCTAGTTCACACATGTGTAATATCGGTTCACAACTACTAGTTCACACGTGTAGTATCGGTTCACAACTACTAGTTCATACATGTGTAGTATCAGTTCACAACTACTAGTTCACACATGTGTAGTATCAGTTCACAGCTACTAGTTCATACATGTGTAGTATCAGTTCACAACTGCTAGTTCATACATGTGTAGTATCAGTTCACAGCTACTAGTTCATACATGTGTAGTATCAGTTCACAACTGCTAGTTCATACATGTGTAGTATCAGTTCACAACTGCTAGTTCACATGTGTAGTATCAGTTCACAACTAGTTCATACATGTGTAGTATCAGTTCACAACTACTAGTTCACATGTGTAGTATCAGTTCACAACTGCTAGTTCACATGTGTAGTATCAGTTCACAACTACTAGTTCATACATGTGTAGTATCAGTTCACAACTACTAGTTCACACATGTGAAGTATCGGTTCACAACTACTAGTTCACACATGTGTAGTATCAGTTCACAACTACTAGTTCACACATGTGTAGTATCGGTTCACAACTACTAGTTCACACATGTGTAGTATCGGTTCACAACTACTAGTTCACACATAGTGTGCAACATAGCTCATCATAAAATATGCCAATGCATTGCCACTATTCTACTGATCACAACATAAACACGCACCATAGCCCATTGAACACTGGTTCTACCAGTTTCTAGTGCAAAGTTTCAGCAACAACTGCTGGCTTCTCTGCAGCTCAATTAAGGTAGGCCTGGAACCCAAATATATAACCACCTGGATTGCATACCCGGCAGCCAGGTGATGCGTCCCTTAGCTGTCATTTCAAGCATCAAGATCCTCATCAGCCACACAATGGACATTTGCCTTCAATCTTAAGAATAGAACACGTCATAAGGTTGTAACACATATCAGGGTTCAGATGACTTTTAGTTGCCTTTTGTGCTTTACCTTCATTCTTTGGGCAGTCATCTGAACCCAAAAGCAAGTTACAGCTCTTTGATTTGTTAAAGTTATGTTATTTCTAACTACTGTCCTGTCAAACCAAAATTCATATCACAGCAGTAAGCAGTGTGGAAAACTAGGTAATAACATTGCTATTTTTCTAAAATACATCAAAGAAAATGTTTGTATGTATATTTTTCTCTATAAATCAGGTGAGTACTTAGAAAAAAACTTTCAGTTTAATTAGTTATTATAAAATGTTTGGACTGTGTACTAAAGGGTGAATGATGGCTATCTAAATTCTGATTCCAATACAAGTAATTGTTATGCAAATCTGGTATATTGAGTACACATGCAACCTCCCTATACAGACAACTATTCGTTTATTTATTTTACTGTCACACTGACACTTTGTGCTCCAGCATCCATAGCTCAAGCCTTTAATTCTCTACCCCAGAGAGCTGTGGAGGCTCAGTCATTGAGTACATTCAAAACTGAGATCGATAGATTTCTAGATATTAAAGGCATCAAGGGATATGGGGATGGTGCAGGAAAATGGCATTGAGGTAGAAGATCAGCCATGATCTTGTTGAATGGCGGAGCAGGCTCAAGGGGCCGGACGGCCTACTCCTGCTCCTATTTCTTATGTTCTTATGTCATCTGGCATTCGCCCTTATCAGGTAATGGATTGTATAATATCCCATCCTTATACAGGAATAACTCCATTTAAAACAAATGTAATGTAATAGAGTTGTCCAAATAAATTTTATTTGCTCTCTATGTTCCCTCTAGGATGCACCTTATTTATTCACACGTAGAAACAGTGCAGTAGAACCAGAAGACACGACCAGAAAACCTACGCCAACAGCAGTGACCACTACTGTGGTCACTCACAAAGTGCCCATGGCAGAGCAAAGAGTTTGGGTTGCTGTTCTAATAGCCGTGGCTGGAATGGTCTTAGGGGCAGCGCTGGTCCTGGCCGTGGCAAAGCTGAGATCCCGGAAATACAGAAAACAGGACGAGAAAGCACTTGAATTAAATGGAATAAAACTATAAAATATGGACTTATGTTATTAAGAGAAACCTTTTTTAAAAAACTGTTTAATTGGCTTTTTACTGGAAAAATACACTGCAGCATAGTAACGGTTTGAGGCAGGAGAAGGCCTTCAGTCCATCTAGCCCACTTATCCGCAGTATTCCCTTGAGGCATTTCTAACAACCCTGGTTCCCATTTGTGGACAAGAGTCTGTCTAGTTCCTTCTTTAAACCCATTGTGGATTCTTGTTCCACCACCCATCTGTTCCAAATATTTACCACTCTTTTAGTAAAAATATTCCTCATGCATTTCCTATTTTCTTTTGTTGTCCTTAATTTGTAATTATGACCCTTTGTGCTTAAATGCTGTACACGGCAGAAAAGCTTACTTGGGTCCAAATTGTCCAAACCTTTCATAATTTTAAACACTTCCATCATATCTCAGTCTTCTCTTTTCAAGAGAAAAAAGACCCAGTGTAATCAATCTTTCCTTATACGTCATTCCCTTAAGTTCTTGGATCAACCCTGCAGCCCTTCTCTGTACCCCCTCCAATAACTGGATATCCTTTTTGAAATAGGGAGACCAAAACTGCACCCAGTACTCCAGAAGAGGAAAATCACTGCAGACACAATGTGTAGCGAAATCGCAAATACAGTTTTAAAATAACCTCTCTAGATTTATACGTTATATCCCTTGCCCTGCATCCCAACATTCTGTTTGCTTTTTAGCAACCTGGGAACATCGTGCTGATGTTTTTAGTGACCTGTCCACTAAAACACCAGGAACTCTCTACTGCTCTGATACCTCAAGTACATTACCATTTAGCCCATAATCCACATCAACCTTCCCTCTGCCGAATCTCATAACCTTACATTTCCATGTACTAAATTGCATTTGCCTTTTCTCCGCCCACTGATCGAGTGTGCCTCAAAATTGGTCTATTCTGGAGAACAGTCTTATGAATCCTTTTCGAGACCCAATCCGAGACTATTTTTGTCAATTTTAAGTTATTTTCCTGCTTTATGGTAGTCCTTTTACATCCATTTGGCATGCCTTTGTGGGAGGATTTTCATCTCCTTACAGTCCCATTTGCACCTGAGAAACAGGCATAAAATGGTATGATTTGGTCCCATCCAGTTTTGCCAGTTTAGGAAGTCAACCGATTTTCCTGGGGAGGAGGGATTTCCTGGCAGCCGGAGCTTCCGCCTAAAACAGGAGGGAACCTTGCCTATTAAAAAAAGGGGCAGGGAAGGGAACCATGCCATCTTCTGTCCTACAGGGTTGGGATGCTAAGTTCCCAATATGCCCATGGAAACCTGATGAAAAATAACATTCATTCATCCACATATCTCCACCCACCCCGCTCCCACCCCCAACCCTGTTCACCAGATAACAGGCCATCAGCTCCATTGCACAGGTACCATTATGTCAGAATGGGAGGAGAATCACTACAGTCCCGATGTGTAGCAAAATCGCAAAACCGTTCTTTGACAATGCATTTACGATGTTAACACATAGTAACCAGGCCAATGCTTCCCCTCCTCCCATAAAATATTTAAACATTTCAGTCTGAACGTATCCCAACAATTCCCAAACAGATATTTAATATTAAGGAGTTAATAGCCATAGCCTCAAAATATATCACAGATTTCTTGACAGGTCTATCTGGGGACTGGCAGGTGTAGTCATGTCTTATCACTCTTTCACACATCACTAATTCCATCATTGTGCCTCTTCCCATTTGGTTTCTTTTTCAAGGAAGCAATTTTCTTACAGATTTTGAAAAGAATAATAAATAATATACTTGACCTATGACTGAAAGTTGATCGGAAAACATATTGAAAGATGATTTTCAGTTTCAACCTTCATTCGGTCGGCCTATCCTCAATTTCCTGGTACAGTAAATGTGGCCATCGGTTCTGTACAGCTGGAGCTAATACTTCGAACCTGAGCAACACTACTTCATTCTTAGAGTTTGCTAAGTAAGCAAAACAAAATAATGATGTTACTTTTTTATTTGATAAAAATAAATGCTACCATTCTCATTTTGTGCCTGTGTGCAGAGTCTTCCATGATTTAAACATAATACTGCGTAAGATTACAAAATTTTTTTTCATCATTAAAAATGAACTGTTGATTCTATAATGCAACAAAAGTGTGAAATGGCCAGCAGGTGGTGCTACTTGCTAAGACATGATGGATTCATCCTCAACCTAATGAAGCTGGTCAGGGAGAATTTTAAAGCACAAGGACCGAAAAGCAATACTGACAAAGAACAAACGCAAAATACTATGGATGCTGAAAATCTGAAATAAAAACCGAAAATGCTAGAAACACTCAGCAGGTCAGGCAGCATCTGTGGAGAGAGAGAGAAACAGAATTTCAGGTCGACAACCTTTCATCTTGCAGTGCTGATGAAAGGTCATCGGCGTGAACGTTAACCTGCTGAGTGTTTCCAGCATTTTCTGTTTTTATTACTGACAAGTAATATCTACCTTGCTTTATTTCGCAGGCGAGAGGCTCTAGGAAAGATAGAGTTCAATGTATCTTATGATAAGTGAATTACACTACACTAATCCAATTAGTTCAAATGAGGCTCTAAACCCTGAGATCCTCGAGCACCTTATCTGAACTCGGAATTTGACTACCGCCCTAAATTCACTATCTATTATTTATAACTTCTACAGGGTAGTTAGTATTACATAGAAATTACAGCACAGAAACAGGACATTCAGCCCAACAGGTCTGTGCCAGTGTTTATGCTCCACACGAGCCTCCTCCCACTCTACTTCAACTAATCCTATCAGCATAGCCTTCTATTCCTCTCTCCCTCGTGTGTTTATCTAGCTTCCCCTTAAAGACAAAACCAAAGTTCACTTTCTTACTGGTGTGATGTGATTTTAATTTGATGCAAAAACTTTGCAATGCAACTAAAGATAGAATGACTTTGTGACCTAGGACCTGACAGTATATTGGATCATGTAACAGGATTCAGGTATTACCAGGGGAAGAAAACAGGATCTCATTTATATTCCGCTCTAGCTCTGAAATTAATTCCTGCATATAGATTATTTTTCTGCCACATCCTTATTTACATGTCATTGGTCCAAGTAGTGTAGTATGATTGTGGTTGCTCAGTTCACAAACCTGTGATCTACCTGTCGAATGTTCGGTAATGAGCTTTGCCTGTTCTTAGGCCAGCTACTTAGTATAATGACCAACAAGCAGTAGTGCGTAATGGATGAAGAGAAAAAAACTGAAAAACTTGCACTTTACCACCACCACCCCCCCCCCCCCCCCACCCACCACCCCACCTCCCCCAGCAAATGGTCTGTTGGATGAGAAAAGACCGGAGCTGGTACTAAATGTGTAGACATGCTACATCTTTTTCCCCAACAGTAAACTACCCCAACCCAGCATAGAGCGGCTGAACTGATAGAGGGTCTATATTTCAATCTGCAGCTGGATCACAAACCCAACACCAAAGCCAACCTCAGCTAGAACAGAGCAGACCTGGTGTTGGACTCATGAAAGGTTTTTACACCAGCCTGTAACCCCCACCACCAACCCCAACTTCAAATAGGTTAGCGCTTGTGATGAACCCATGGAAAATCTAAATATCAGTCACTCCTAACCTATTGTTAGATATCAAGGGATATGTAGCTAAGGCTGATAAACGGAGTTGAGTTATAGGTCAGCCATGATCTAATTGAATAGCGGAGTAGGCTCATGGGGCTGAATGGGCTACTCCTGTTCCTATTCTCCTATAATCTTTGCATACTCAAACATCATGTTGGTGGCAGGGCATATGGTAGTCCACTTCTCACTATCTCTGTATTTCCTACCAACCAAAGCATAAGACAGCATTATTGGCAAATTCACTAAAGAAATCTGCAACTCACTCTTACCCACTTCCAAATAAGAAAGGCCCATAAAGGACTGAAATGGGGAGAGCAGCAGAGATTGACTAAACATTAGTAATTAAAATGATCCACCATATAATTAGAGTCTGGAAAAATATATTGCAATTACTGACAATAAGAAGTGTTAGTAATATTTATTATGAGTAATGGTGGGGATGGGAGTTCTGTTATACCCTAGTGTATTTACTTTGGGGTGTTTGATATTTTATTCATTTCAAGGAAATTAAATGGAAAATTAAGTATGGAAACAATGATATTTGAGAGCATGCTTTAAAACAACAATGTATATGTGACGTGACACATTATTCCATCCTATGTTGTATGGTGTGTCACATGTACATGTAACTTGACACATTATTCTGTACTATATCGAATATGGGTCCTTTTGGTAAATTTATAACCTACTGCAAATACAGTACATTTTACGATCCCACAGTCCCAATGGGGAGCCAATCTCATAGGGAATGCAGATTGGAGAATTAAGGCTACAATGTTGTAGCCCCATTGGTGACTCGTGCCCCTTCAAGTCTGGCTTCTCTGTTGGGAGTGCAGAATTGCAGAATTTACCCTAAAGCTTCATTCTGTTACAGATTAACAATCAGCAACAAAGCATTGGGCAATATTGGGCAATATTAATAAATCACATTAGTGGCAGATCTATTACTCTCATGGGGTGCTCAATCCAACGCGTATCTGTGACTTATGTGAACGAGGCAAACAAATGTGTCTCCCCATAACCAATCAGTTTGAAGGATGTTAAAAAGCCATGCAGAGACTGAACCAGGAAGTGTAAGAAAAGTGAATTCAATGTCAAATCTGGTACAGAAAGCAAAATAAAGAGAGGGTAAGAAATATTGAATTAAGAGACAGAGATAAAAGAGACAGAAAGAAAAAGTAAAAAAATTAAAAATAAAAATAAAAAAATTTTAAATGTCCAACAACAATTAAAATCTGAAGGAATAAGACTCCACACTAGCAAAAGTGTCAAGGAGGTTGTTGGGTAGTCATTAAGATTTACCACGCTTAGACTTAAAATGACTTGACATACCATTTTTTGGCGATGTGAAGGCCTTAGAGAGGGTGCAGAAAAGATTTGTTAGAATGATTCCAGGGATGAGGGACTTTAATTACATGGATAGACTGGAGAAGCTGGAGTTGTTCTCCTTGGAACTGAGAAGATTGAGAGGAGATTTGATAGAGGTATTCAAAATCATGAAGGGTCTAGACAGAGTAGATAGAGAGAAACTGTTCCTATTGGCAGAAGGGTCAAGAACCAGAGGACATAGATTTAAGATGATTGGCAAAAGAACCAAAGGTGACATGAGGAAAAACTTTTTTTACACAGTGAGTGGTTAGGATCTGGAATGCACTAACCGAGGGGGTGGTGGAGGCAGATTCAATCGTGGCTTTCAAAAGGGAACTGGATAAGTACTTGAAAGGAAAAAATTTGCAGGGCTACGGGGATAGAGCGGGGGATTAGCTGGATTGCTCTTGCAGAGAGCCGGCACGGAATCATAGAATCATTCTATGATTAGTTCACATCCATTAGGTCAGTGCAGGAACTCCATGCCATTCCATTCATTTGAACAGAGAGCCAGCCTGCAAGATGTCGTTTTCGCGCAACTTATGGAGGAGGGTTGCATCTGGTATTGCAGCTTCCAGATTTCCGTGTTTAACTGCGCATGTGTGGTCGCCAGAAGTTGCTCTACCATTTGCACAGAAATAACGGTGAGCCCTGTTACCCTTGCCATTGTTTTCACAGGAAAATCCAGCCTATTACTTTGTGATCCTAAAAGGACAGGCCAGATTAAACACAGGTCTACAATAGCAGCAAAATAATACATTGTGTATTACATGGTACAATGCTCCTGTCTGTCTTACTGTGAGCAACACAATGGGATATCCATATATATATATATATATAGACTGACACTTCAGTACAGTTCTGAGGGAGTGCTGCACTGTTGGTGTGCCGTCTTTTGGATGAGACTTTAAACCAAAGCCCCTCTCATGTAGACATAAAAGATCCCATGACACTATTTAAAGAAATGCAGAGGAGTTTTCCCAGTGTCCTGGCCAATATTTAGTCCCTAACCAACACCTAAAACAAATAATCTGGTCATTTATTTCATTGCTATTTGTGGGAGCTTGCTGTGCGCAAATTGGCTGCCGTGTTTCCTACATTTTGGGATGGCCTGAGGTTGTGAAAAGTGCTGTATAAATGCTATATAAATCTTTAGATAAAGATATATTTCAAGCTTTTACCAGCATTGTCTACTGACTGATTAGAGTAAGAAATTAGTCCCCGTCCTCACTCATTTAGTTACATTAATGAAGATACCACTGAATAACACAAATTTATGCAGCAATATGTAGCCCCATACAAGAGATGTAAATAATATATAGAGAATTTTCCTGTAATTTGCAATACAAAGCAGCCTAATAATACTTTGGTGAGATCTTCTGACATGCTTCACTACTTTTAATAAGAAACCTGAAACTACAATGGATTCAGCCACTGTCAGCATAACATCAGTGCTAATATATTTTATATTAGAAAGTCACTATTCCATAGCAATGTTATGAATAATACTTGTTTCCTGTCAATGAATTTAATACAGTTGCTACCCTTGAAGTTTGTGATATTATCTGAACTGCTCAAATAAATCTTGTAATCAACTTACAGGAATTAAGTAAAATTTATTTATTGTATTGCAAAATTAAAAAGTGGACTGAGGGATATGTTTGGGTTATAGTTTATTTTTAATAAGTGTGTGACCCACCGAATAATAAATAAGTTGAGTCACTGGCTTTGACCTTCTGGAAAAAATGACCTCAGTCACAAATCCCAATTAACAACCAGTACACACATGCCTGATTATTCCAAATATTGTTAATGCAAAAGAATTTCTGAGTGATCCCTTTGTAATGCAGTTTTTTTGTGCAAAAGGACTCAAGCAAAAGTGTGTGAACATGGGTGTGTAAGTATGTGAGTTTACCTGTGTGTGAGGGTAGCATTCCAAACAAAATAACCACTTCTCATAATCAATCAGCACAATACATAGTATGTACAAGTTCATCTTCATTATCCAATCAACAGGTATCAGGAGCATATCAAATTAATTTCCTGTGTGTAAATCATTTTAGTACTACATGAGAGTCCATTGTGCCAAACAGCATGGCACCTGTATTTATATCTGCAATGAAACAAGCATTGCCTTCTGTGGGTGCTGAGAAAATCAGTTAGATACCCCTGTTAAGGAGGGCATCATATAAATCCCATGATAGGTCATTGAGTTTATTTATTTTTATTTTTTTTATTCGTTCACGGGATGTGGGCGTCGCTGGCGAGGCCGGCATTTATTGCCCATCCCTAATTGCCCTCGAGAAGGTGGTGGTGAGCCGCCTTCTTGAACCGTTGCAGTCCGTGTGGTGACGGTTCTCCCACAGTGCTGTTAGGAAGGGAGTTCCAGGATTTTGACCCAGCGACAATGAAGGAACGGCGATATATTTCCAAGTCGGGATGGTGTGTGACTTGGAGGGGAACGTGCAGGTGGTGTTGTTCCCATGCGCCTGCTGCCCTTGTCCTTCTAGGTGGTAGAGGTCGCGCGTTTGGGAGGTGCTGTCGAAGAAGCCTTGGCGAGTTGCTGCAGTGCATCCTGTGGATGGTGCAAACTGCAGCCACAGTGCGCCGGTGGTGAAGGGAGTGAATGTTTAGGGTGGTGGATGGGGTGCCAATCAAGCAGGCTGCTTTATCTTGGATGGTGTCGAGCTTCTTGAGTGTTGTTGGAGCTGCACTCATCCAGGCAAGTGGAGAGTATTCCATCACATTCCTGACTTGTGCCTTGTAGATGGTGGAAAGGCTTTGGGGAGTCAGGAGGTGAGTCACTCGCCGCAGAATACCCAGCCTCTGACCTGCTCTCGTAGCCACAGTATTTATATGGCTGGTCCAGTTAAGTTTCTGGTCAATGGTGACCCCCAGGATGTTGATGGTGGGGGATTCGGCGATGGTAATGCCGTTGAATGTCAAGGGGAGGTGGTTAGACTCTCTCTTGTTGGAGATGGTCATTGCCTGGCACTTATCTGGCGCGAATGTTACTTGCCACTTATGAGCCCAAGCCTGGATGTTGTCCAGGTCTTGCTGCATGCGGGCTCGGACTGCTTCATTATCTGAGGGGTTGCGAATGGAACTGAACACTGTGCAGTCATCAGCGAACATCCCCATTTCTGACCTTATGATGGAGGGAAGGTCATTGATGAAGCAGCTGAAGATGGTTGGGCCTAGGACACTGCCCTGAGGAACTCCTGCAGCAATGCCCTGGGGCTGAGATGATTGGCCTCCAACAACCACTACCATCTTCCTTTGTGCTAGGTATGACTCCAGCCACTGGAGAGTTTTCCCCCTGATTCGAATTGACTTCAATTTTACTAGGGCTCCTTGGTGCCACACTCGGTCAAATGCTGCCTTGATGTCAAGGGCAGTCACTTTCACCTCACCTCTGGAATTCAGCTCTTTTGTCCATGTTTGGACCAAGGCTGTAATGAGGTCTGGAGCTGAGTGGTCCTGGCGGAACCCAAACTGAGCATCGGTGAGCAGGTTATTGGTGAGTAAGTGCCGCTTGATAGCACTGTCGACGACACCTTCCATCACTTTGCTGATGATTGAGAGTAGACTGATGGGGCGGTAATTGGCCGGATTGGATCTGTCCTGCTTTTTGTGGACAGGACATCCCTGGGCAATTTTCCACATTGTCGGGTGGATGCCAGTGTTGTAGCTGTACTGGAACAGCTTGGCTAGAGGCGCAGCTAGTTCTGGAGCACAAGTCTTCAGTACTACAGCTGGGATGTTGTCGGGGCCCATAGCCTTTGCTGTATCCAGTGCACTCAGCCGTTTCTTGATATCACGTGGAGTGAATCGAATTGGCCGAAGACTGGCTTCCGTGATGGTGGGGATATCGGGAGGAGGCTGAGATGGATTATCCACTCGGCACTTCTGGCTGAAGATGGTTGCAAACGCTTCAGCCTTGTCTTTTGCACTCACGTGCTGGACTCCGCCATCATTGAGGATGGGGATGTTTGCAGAGCCTCCTCCTCCCGTTAGTTGTTTAATTGTCCACCACCATTCACGACTGGATGTGGCAGGACTGCAGAGCTTTGATCTGATCCGTTGGTTGTGGAATCGCTTAGCTCTGTCTATAGCATGTTGCTTCCGCTGTTTAGCATGCATGTAGTCCTGAGTTGTAGCTTCACCAGGTTGGCACCTCATTTTTAGGTACGCCTGGTGCTGCTCCTGGCATGCTCTTCTACACTCCTCATTGAACCAGGGTTGATCCCCTGGCTTGTTGGTAATGGTAGAGTGAGGAATATGCCGGGCCATGAGGTTACAGATTGTGCTGGAATACAATTCTGCTGCTGCTGATGGCCCACAGCGCCTCATGGATGCCCAGTTTTGAGCTGCTAGATCCGTTCTGAATCTATCCCATTTAGCACGGCGGTAGTGCCACACAACACGTTGGATGGTGTCCTCAGTGCGAAGACGGGATTTCATCTCCACGAGGACTGTGCGGTGGTCACTCCTACCAATACTGTCATGGACAGATGCATTTGCGACAGGTAGATTGGTGAGGACGAGGTCAAGTAAGTTTTTCCCTCGTGTTGGTTCGCTCACCACCTGCCGCAGGCCCAGTCTAGCAGCTATGTCCTTCAGGACTCGGCCAGCTCGGTCAGTAGTGGTGCTACCGAGCCACTCTTGGACGGACATTGAAGTCCCCCACCCAGAGTATATTTTGTGCCCTTGCTACCCTCAGTGCTTCCTCCAAGTGGTGTTCAACATGGAGGAGGACTGATTCATCAGCTGAGGGAGGACGGTAGGTGGTAATCAGCAGGAGGTTTCCTTGCCCATTTTTGACCTGATGCCATGAGATTTCATGGAGTCCAGAGTCAATGTTGAGGACTCCCAGGGCTGTATATCACTGTACCGCCACCTCTGGTGGGTCTGTCCTGCCGGTGGGACAGGACATACCCAGGGATGGTGATGGAAGAGTCTGGGACGTTGGCTGAAAGATATGATTCTGTGAGTATGGCTATGTCAGGCTGTTGCTTGACTCGTCTGTGGGACAGCTCTCCCAATTTTGGCACAAGTCCCCAGATGTTAGTAAGGAGGACCTTGCAGGGTCGACTGGGCTTGGTGTTTTGCCGTTGTCGTGTCCGGTGACTAGTGGTCTGTCCGGTTTTATTCTTATTATGACTTTTCATAGCGAGATTTTACAACTGAGTGGCTTGCTCGGCCATTTCAGAGGGCAATTAAGAATCAACCACATTGCTGTGGGTCTGGAGTCACATATAGGCCAGACCGGGTAAGGGCGGCAGGCTTCCTTCCCTAAAGGACATTAGTGAACCAGATGGGTTTTTACGACAATCCGGTAGTTTCATGGCCATCATTACTGATACTAGTATTTTAATTCCAGATTTTTATTTAATTAATTGAATTTAATTAATTAATTGAATTTAAATTCGCCAGCTGCCGTGGCGGGATTTGAACTCATGACTCTGGATTTTAGTCCAGGCCTCTGGATTACTAGCCCAGTAACATAACCACTATGCTACCGTACCCGTGGTATCTTATGTATACCAGAGCCATGCAGCCCAAGAAGGTCCCAGGTTCTGCCTGTGCTTAGTTAACTGATAGGGTGCTGTCATTAGCTTTGGAGCCAGGGTTTGGCAGTGGAAAACTGTCCAGGGTGTCTGCTATCCAGTGATCCCTACTGGAAGTGTGTGTGTGGTGGTTGGGTGAGGACAGCCATGATCTAATTGAATGGTGAAACAGGCTCAAGGGGCTGAATAAGAATATAAGAACATAAGAAATAGGAGCAGGAGTAGACATTCAGCCCCTCAAGCCTGCTCCACCATTCAATAAGACCATAAGAACTAGGAGCAGGAGTAGGTCATTTGGCCCTTCGAGCCTGCTCCGCCATTTAATGAGATCATGGCTGATCTGATTTTTACCTTAACTCCACTTTCCCGCCTTTTCCCCACTTCCTTTGACTCCCTTGCTGATCAAAAATTTGTCTAACTCAGCCTTGAATGTATTCAATGACTCAGCCTCCACAGCTCTTTGGGGTAAAGAATGCCAAAGATTCACGGCCCTGGTTTGAGGTTCTACTCAATGTCTACTCATAGGACAACCCTCTCATCCCAGAAATCTATCTAGTCTGGCCTACTCCTGTTCCTATGACAGGATTAGCCTACAATAAAAGTAGCCAGCTACCATTCATTGCTAAAGGAAGGCCAGTGCCTATGTGACTATACTCCAACAAGGGGTCAATGAGGACAGGACAGCAAAGGTGGAGATGAGAACATTGGAAAATAAAAATAGAAATGATTGCTGTTTTGGGAGTGGAAGAGGAATTAGCTGGATCTAGCATATTGCTGGAAGAACCAACCTTCATTTTCACCCTTGTCCTGATGACATTACACACAAATGATGTGATGACTCACAATGACATAAATTACAGGTTTGCAACAAAAGTGACATCATCACATTGCAAGTTGGTGAACGGAGAAAGCTCTGCCAACAAATACATTGTTAGTACCTGTGTTACAAAGGTCATGAATCCCAGAGAGACAGGAGCAATGCAAGAGAGAATTTGCATTTCTATAGCACCTTTCACAACCTCAGGAGGTCCCAAAGTGCTTCACAGCCAATGAACTACTTTTGAAGTGTAGTCACTGTTGCAACGTAGGAAAACGCAACGGCCTATTTGCGCACAACAAGGTCCCACAAACAGAAATGAAATAAATGAGCAATTAAACTGTTTTTGATGGTGTTGGTTGAGGGATAAATGTTGGCCAGGACATTATGAGAACTCCCCTGCTCTTCTTCAAGAAGTGCAATGGGATCGTCAACGTCCACCTGAGATAGCTGACAGGGCCTCAGTTTAACATCTATCCGAAAGACAACACCCCTGACAGTGCAGAACTCCCTCAGTACTGCACTGAAATGTCAACCAAGATAATGCGCTCAAGATTTTATAATGGGACCTGAACCCTTCTGACTCAGAGGTGAGAGTTACATCATTGAGTCAAGTCTGACACCAAAGGCCAGGCTTGGCTCAGGATAGGAGGGATAAGAGAGTATTTTTTGAACTTTGAGGTTAGCCAGATGCAGCACAATGGTCTTTTCCAGTCTTGTGACAATGTGAGGCAGCTCCGCCTGCTAATAACATTTGACACATTCGTATTCACATTCCCTGGCCTGATGGAGAGACACTAGCAGAAAGATGTCAAATACAGCTGCCATTATCTTGTTAGTATCTGTGTTGCTAGGCAATTCCTTTGTATGGCAGAATAGGAAATCTGTCTTGAGACCTGATACTGTTTGTCACAGCACTACATGTGTTGATTCAAGCTAGTGTGATAACTACCTTTGGAAACCCGAATACACATCTATATAGTCTCTGGCACAAACTAAGTCAAGGAGTCGTACAACACCAGGTTATAGTCCAACAGCTTTATTTGAAATCACAAGCTTTCGGAGCTTTCCTCCTTCGTCAGGCACTTTTATGCAAACCATGGTTACAGAGCAGAAGAGATACACAGGAGTGGCCTGCATCACTTAGCTAAGGATTCTCCCCTCCCTATGTGTAACTGCCTCACCTCTGCTCAGTTACCTCCCTGATAGCCTGGCTGAAATATGGAATTCACTGTATGGTACACTAATCAAAAATGAAATTACACTACTGTGTAATTTCATTTTTAGCTGTGATTTAGTAAAACAATGAATTTTTTTTCTTAGCACAAGCTGAAAAAGTGTGCAGAGTATTTAACAGGGAAGCTATTAGGAGGGTCTGATTGATACAAACTAGAGTAACCGAGATCCTTTCTACCCATGCCAGTGGTTCAGGTGGACGTTTAGGTGGACAAATAGATCCTTCGGCACTATTCAAAGAGCAAAGAATTCTCCCGTGTCCTGGCCAACATTTCTCTCTCAACTAACACCAGGAAAAACGGATTAAACATTCATTCATCTCATTGCTGTCTGTGGGATTTTGCTTTAGTGCAAAATGATGGTAACATTTACCTACACAACAACAGTCATTGCATTTCAAAGTAATTCATTGTATATGGAAGCGTTTTGAGACATTGCTGAGAGGCTTGATAAGGCAATGTGTAAAAGTGAATCTTTTTCATAAATCCCTCAACTAGGAGATATGTCTAAATCTCGCCCTCAAGTGACTTTTGAATGAAGACTTACAAGGGCGTGGGGGGGGGGGGGGGGTGGTGGGGGGAGGATCCCTCGGTTCTAAAGTCAATGCGTTGTACACCTCTTCTTGAATCAACCAAGGAACAGCATTAATAGAATGGCCCCGATATTAACGGGGAGGCGGGATGGCAGCCAGGGGGAGGGGGGCAATTGGGCACGTGGGTAACCTGCCCAATAAAATCTGTCCGTTCCCCACGTGATCGCGGGTAAATTGGAGCCACTTAATGTGGTTTCCGGGTTTGGCGTCTGAAACTTGCACAGCAGGCGGACTGCACACCCGCATCACAGGTTGTCAGCAGGAGGAGCTCTATTTAAAGGGACAGTCCTCCAATGGCTGCTCCTGGAGCAAACACCCAAATAGAACAATGGAGCAGCCCAGGGGAAAGGCTGCTCCTAGATTCAGTGATGCCTCACTCCAGGTGCTACTGGATGGGGTGAGGAGGAGGAGGGATGTGTTCTACCCAGTGGACGGGAGGAAGTGGCCTGCCTCTGTCACCAAGAAGACCTGGCTCGAGGTGGCAGAGAAGGTCACCTGCAGCAACAACACCTCCCGCACCTGGATCCAGTGCAGGAAGCATTTCAATGACCTAATGAGGTCAGCCAAAGTGAGTACACTTACTCATTCTCCTACATTCCGTCTTCCACATCACCGCCCCCACCCCCCAACTCATTTTGCACTGCCAACACTACTTTATCACATCACTCCTCACACCCACTCAAGGCTCATCCTCAACTTACCTGCACTTCCTCACCACCCCATTACTCACCCCACCACTACCACTCAACCAAATCCTCATACAATGTAATGGCTCTGTCTCATACTCACCCTCTGATGCATCTCTTTCATGGTCATCCGCACCCAAACCAATGCATTCATCGGTTGGCCACGTCACCATCACTCACTCACACGTCTGTACTTTTTCCCCTTATAGGAGAAGAGAGCCCAGAATGCACGGGAGAGGTCGAGGACCTGAGGGGGTCTGCAACAGATAGTCATGCTCACGGACGCGGAGCAGGTGGTGCTGGAACTGAGCTGCACCCTCGAGTGCCTGTCCATCGGGGACGCCGAGACTGGCACCCGACAAATGTCAGGTAACAGAACTTTAATATTCAGCACTCACAATATCAATTGATGTTAACATGCCTTGCCATCTTCAGCACCTCAACATCTGTCATTATGCTTAATATTGCCTTCTGTTCTCTTACAGGGTCTTCAGCGAACCCGGTGACGGCGGAGGGCGATTTCTCAAAGGACCCGCCGGCCTCTGAGGGTGCACCGTCACATCTGAGCGAGCCATCCACCAGCACAGATACTCACACCTCAGTGGGTCCCAGTCCACAGCTAGTTGGAGTCGCACATGGTAAGTTACCACACACATATGAGCACGAGCAGACACTGGTGGCAGGGGCAGCTGTGGAGAGTCCGCGACGGTGGGAGCACTCCTCTCTAGGCTCTGCTCAGCTGGACACAGATGCTGAACCCTGGGGGCCATCCTTCAAAAGGAGAATGATCGAGGGGCAGCAGCACATTTGCAAGGTGCTGGAACAGGTGCCACGCGCACTCTCCACAATCACGCAGAGGATGGAGGAGTCCAACTCCTGCATGAGTTGAATAGTGGCACAGGTAAGGGAGGGAATCTCTGAGATACTGTCACAGGGACGTGAGGGCATCTCTGAGATAGCGTCGTGGGTAAGTGCGGGAATGTCTGCGATGGAGGGAAGGCTAGCCTCCATGGAGCTTCAAGCACCGCTCACAAATGAGTCCATTCAGGCCCTGACAACGGCCGTTCGGACTCAGGGTGAACAACATTCTGCTGCCTTAAACAGGCAGGCAGATACACTAGCACTGGCCTCACAAGGCTTCACACATGTCCTCCAAACTGTCGTCCAGCAGGATGGTAGGAGTGGTGTGGGCCTGGCCCAGGGTGGGGGATGATGGCAAAAAGGGATATGAAAGTGGAGACGCCACTCAAAGCACCCCCATGTCTCACCCGTTGCCCCCCTCTCAACCAGTACCCGCAATGCTGCCTCCTCTCCAGGTGGCCGAGTCTGCTCCTGCACAGGTGCAGGTGGAGCAAAGTTTGGAGGGGCCCTCACAGGCACCGAAACCCAGAGGGCGTAGGCCCAAAGCATCTAATCGGTCAGGGCATGAACAAGAGCAACCTGCCACTACCTCTGTTGCAGCCACAGGGGATGCACCACGTAGAAGTAGTCGGAAGCGAAAGGCAAAGGTTTTGTAAGCACAAAGGGGATGCACAAGGGTGTTTGACGGTTGGTCATGTTTTTTATTTATATTTGTTTTTTGTTAAATGCACATTAAATATTATTATTGTCATCACTACTGCAACGTCTTGGCCATGCTTGACCGGCTTCTGTAATAAGGCTCTTTCATGAGGTTCACCATGAATGCCCACACTCGATGCCACCCATTGGGTCACTCTACAGTGGGCAGATGTGCAGGGCTGTTTTGTGCGGGGTGGGTGGGGGGCTGGTGTGGCCGCTGCTCTATCCAGGTGGTGTGAGGACTGGAGTCTTCACACTGTCTGATGTTAGGAGAACCGTTCACATATCAGTGACGCCCTGGCCTCTTGAGCAGCCAGGTGAGCCACTGTTCTGCCCATGGGTTGCTCCTGCCCCTCCTTCTTCTTCTCCTCCTGAATGTGGGTGGCAGATGTGGATGGGGCCTCCTCAAGCAGCACCCCTCTCTGTTGTGCCAGGTTGTGCAGGGCATGACACTCGACTATAACGTGTCCCACTCTGCCCGGTGCATATTGAAGCGCTCCCCCAGAACGACAACGGCACCTGAAGCCCTATAACATGCTCAATTGTAGACCTGGTAGCGGTGTGGCTGTCAATATATCGACGCTATTGCTCAGTGGTGGGGTTCCTCAGAAGTGTCATGAGCCATGTTTGCAGGGGGTATCCCTTGTCCCCGAGGAGCCAGCCCTTAAGGGTGTTCGGTGCATGGGAGAGGAACGGGATGTTGGATTCCCGGAGGATGAAGGAATCGTGGCAGCTGCCAGGGTATATGGCGCACACGTGAAGGAATCTCTTGCAGTGGTCACAAATGAGCTGAGTGTTGATGGAGTGATAGCCCTTCATGTTGATGAACAGTCCTGGCTCGTGTGGAGCTGCTCGTATTGCTATATGGGTGCAATCGATTATACCCTGCACTCGTGGGAAGCCAGCCACAGTGTAGAATCCCACTGCCCTCTCCATCTGGCTGAGGTCATCCATGAGGAAGTTGACATAGTGCAAGGCCCTGCGAAACAAGCCGTCGGTGACCGGCCTTGTGCACTTGCGTGCAGACGACTGAGAGACCCCGGCAATGTTCCCGGTGGCACCCTGGAATGATCCGGAGGCGAAGAAGTTGAGGGCAGTGGTAACTTTGACAGCGACAGGTAAGGAGATGCTGCTCGGCCCAGCCGGGAGCAGATCGGCATGAAGGAGGCTGCAGATGTCTGTGACTACCTGGCGACTCACTCTCAGCCTCCGTATGCACTGCTCCTCAGAGAGGTCCAGGAAGCTGAGCCTCGGTCTGTAGACCCTGTTGCGAGGGTAGTGCCTCCTGCGACGTCGCTCTCTCTGTTGTTGCCCTCTGTGCTCTTGTGCAGGTGCCTGAGGCGCGTCACTGTGTTGCGGAGCTCCATGTGGCGGAGGTGGACGCCGTGCCTGGCGAGGCTGGTGATGTTGCTCGTCCTCAGATGTAGTGGTGAATGCAGCCATGGTGCCCCCCCATCCTGACGGTATGAGTTTGAGGGGGTCTGCAAAATAGGTCAATATGTTTGTGCAGCAGAGTTTTGGGTGGAAAGTAAGAATTTTGAGTGAAAACACAAAGGTCTTGCAGCCAAAACTCTGTCTGAAGTGACAGAGTGCCCTGCTACAATAAATGAGGTTTTCTCCCCACTTGTCAAATACTCATTTGCATCTCCCACTGGCTGCTGGCTGAAACACGTCTGTTGCAACAGGGAGTGTTTCCCACAGCACGGAAAACACTCTGAGGATCCTTCAAAATTGCACCTCTGCCAAAATATCTACTCAATCAGGTATCTCAAGTACCGTAACAATCTGTCAAGGTATGTAAATGATCATCCCGCCGGCTTTAATTGCCGGTGGGGCTCCTGCATTCGGGAGGCGTGCGCGCACCCGAGCGAATCACTGGGGACCTGGAAGTCAGCGGGTTGGAGTTGGGCTCTGAACCCGCTCCGGATTTCTATGATTTTAGGAGTCCCCCTGCCCCCAATGCACCCGCTCCGCCATCCGAATATTGGCCCCAATATGTGGTTTTGCGTTTTCCTCTTGTTGGCAGATTTATGATGGGGCCGTCCTAGACCCCGCTGACCCATCGCAATTTCCTCCCAGAACTTCCATTAGCCTTGCAGGGCGGTTTGAAGGACAGAAAAATGCCATTCATTGGCTTAGCACCATTGGGAGGAGAGAAATACTTTTCCAGTGCAGCCATTAAAAGGATGTAGCCAGTTAAAGCGCAACATCACTTTTCAGCAAAATGGCAGAAGCAGCAGCAGCCTCCGGGTGTCAGCAGATGGAAGGGGCCCCTAGATTTTCCAATATATTCGGTGAGGTGGTACTGGCAGAACTGAGGAATAGGAGGGACCATATGATGAGCATTGTCACGTAGGGGAGTGGTGCAGGCTGTCTGGAGGGAGGGGGAGACAGTGCAACCTCTATCAAGCTAAGAAGTGCTCACTCAATGCAGAAAGAGGTTCAATGCCCTGACAACACAAGCCAAGGTAAGTCAAGGCTCTGGTGCCAATCCACGTCCTCTACCACTCAGACAGTTTCACTCACTTCCTTACCTATCATACTCTATATGTCTCTTAGCATCTGGGGTGTTAGGGCAACTCACTTCTGCAAAGGCAACCTCTCAACTCACTTTGGCTGCTACAAGAGCTTCTGCTGAACAAGAGAGAAACGTTACCCCTAAAAGTCAGTCTCCATTAGGCATGAGTTGGCTATTGGGTTCAGCTCTGATCTTCAGTTGCACTGCCAAACAACAATAGTATCGCAAACACTATTCCATCTCGACAGGCTCCTGCCTTATCTCTGCATCCTAAGAAATGGCGCTTATTCTATCTAACGCCAAAGGATAAACGGTCAAGTGAGCTTGGCTGGGATTGGAAGTCAAGACTTTGTGGCACCAAGTCTGGTGCATGACCAAAGGAGTTATCCAACCTGCTATCTTGGATATGGGAGAAACAGAAGCATCATTTTAGGAATCAAAGAGTTAATACCAAATGAAGCTGATCTCATGATATGGGTACAAATATTATGTACCTGAAACAACTGCACTATTTTCCCAGTAATGGTGATTAGATTTTTCAAGCAGAAATCTGAGACAGTGTTACCAATGAACTGAAATTGCCTTTAATAAGTGTTCAGTATATCACAAAGTTCTATGAATAGGCCACTGTGGTTGAGTAATTCATTATTTAGTGGAGTGCTTGGACAGTAAGCTAATATCCTTTAGTAAGAATTAAAATTTTAAAAACTTACTATTGCATTAGATATGTAAACTTGTTAGCCCCTTTATTACTGTGAATTATAAAATGCTTACATTTTGTGTTTTGTGTCATTTTTTTAAAAATTGGGGGTAATTTTAACCTAAATCCGCCTGGCGGGAAGTGGACAGGATTGGATCGGCCACCCGTTTTACAACCCTGCTCGATTTAACCTTCCATTGTTCTCAGGATGTGAGCAGTCCTGGCAAGGCCACATATTTGGCCCATTCCTACTACCCCTGAGAAGGCAGTGGTGTTTTTACAACTGAGTGGCTTGCTAAGCCAGTTCAGACGACATTAAGAGTCAACTACATTGGGCTCGAATTTAGCAGGCCTGCGGGTTCCCAGCAGGTGGTCCTCCGGGAGCGTGGAAAACGCGGACGGGTAATTGTGTGCGTCCCCCACGCGATCGCGGGATAATTGGACCCATTAAGCCCTGCTTCCGGGTTCTGCGCTCCCCAGCTGCGTGCCGGCCGGCTGCGCATGCGCAGTACCGTCGACGCGATGTAGGAGCTCCAGTTAAAGGGGCAGTCTCCCAAAGCCCCTCCTGCTGCAAGCAAGAGGTCTGGGAGAATGGCTCAACAAAGGGGAAAGGCTGCGCCCCGTTTTTCAGATCTGGCACTGCAGCTGATGCTGGAGGGCGTGAGGAGGAGGAGGGAAACACTCTTCCCTGAGGATGGGCGCAAGTTCCCTGCCGCCGCAACCAGGAAGGCATGGGCAGAGGTGGCGGCGGAGGTGAGCAGCAGGGGCAACACCCCAAGGACTTGGGAGCAGTGCCGCAAGCGCTTCAATGACCTGACTAGGTCTGGCAAGGTGAGTACACCAACGCACCCTCCCACATCCCGTCCCCACCATCACGCCAAGCAGATCACAACCCCCTCCTGCACAGCCACCACTGCGCTCCATCAGCAATCCTCACAGCCACTCATTCACCATCCTCGCCGTGCACGCAAGTAACCACCGTCCCTGACCCCACCCGAACACTACCAGACACCCCAATCCCCATGCAATGGGATGGGCACGTGGCCCACGCGTCCTCCCATCCGTTCCGCGCCACGCTCAACCCAACCACACCGATGCTCGATGCGTCTCACGATGCAAGACGCACCCACTCACACATCTGTGTTTTGCCTTCACAGGAGAAGAGGAGCAAGAACAACCGCGAAAGGGCACGCACCGGAGGTGGCCCGCCGCAAGTGGTGGAGCTCACCGACGCAGAGGTGGAGGCGCTCGACCTCGCCCGCACGCGACATTGCCTGTCGGTGGCCGATGGCGAGTGTGTCGCTGCCGAAACGGCCGGTAAGGGAAAGCTGACACTCAACACCCATGATCGCGAGTTACCGTCTCATCACCTGCCATCAGGCGCACTGTCAAGTTGGTCCACATGCCTCAAAGTGCCCTCTGTTCTCTTGCAGGTCCGTCTTTGGGTCAAGCGAGTGTGGAGGGCGATTCCTCAGAGGACATGGCGGTCTCTGAGGGTGCATCGTCACATCAGAGCCAACCATCCACCAGCGCAGAGACACGCACCTCGGTGGGTCCCCCTCGCCAACTAGTTGGGGTAGCACTTGGTGAGTCACTGCGCACGAGTGAGCATGAGCAGACCCTGGTGGCAGGGGCAGCCGCGGAGGGTCCGCGACGGAGGGAGCACTCATCTCCAGGCTCTGCTCAGCCGGACCCAGATGCTGAACCCAGGGGGCCACCAGAGAAAAGGAGAGTCGTCGAGGGCCACCAGCTAATTGCTGAGGTGCTGGCAGAGGTGCCGCGCGCATTGTCCACAATAGCGCAGGCGATGGAAGAGTCCACCTCCTGCATGTGGGCATTGGTGGCGCAGGCACAGGAGGGTACCGGCGACACAGTGTGGCGGGTAGGTGCGGGACTGTCTGCGGTGGAGGACAGGCTGGCCTCCCTCGAGCGTCACGCACAGCTCCACTTCGAGTCCTTGCAGGCCCTCACAACGTCTGTACGGATTCAGGGTGAGCAACATTCCGACGCCACCAACAGGCTGAGGGATACACTAGGGGTGGCCTTGCAAGGCCTCACACATGCCATCCAAACTGCCGTCCAGCAGGGTGGAAGGGGTGATGTGGGCCGAGGCCAAGAGAGGGATGATGGTGACCGGGGACATGGAAGCGGGGACGCCTCTCAAGGCGTCCCCACGTCCCACCCGTCGCCCACCTCTCAACCAGCACCCGCAATGGTGCCTCCTCTCCAGGTGGCCGAGTCTGCCCCTGCCCCGGTGCAGGAGGAGCAGTCTGTGGAGGTGCCCTCACGGGCACCGAAACCCAGGGGCCGTCCGCCAAAAGCATCTACCCGGTCAAGGCAAGAAGACGAGCAACCTGCCACTACCTCTGCTGGAGCCACAGGGGTAGCACCACGTAGGGGTTCCCGGAGAAGAATTGCAAAGGCCTTATAATCACAAAGGGAATACACCAGGGTGTTTATTATTTTGTACTTTGTTTCTTAAATGATGTCACATTCCAGATATTAAATAGTCTATTCTCACCACTCCTGCCACCTCTCGTCCATTCTTCCGCGGCTTGTGCAATAGTTGCGTTCCGTGGAGGCCATCATGACGGCGAACACCTGCTGCCACCCATTGGGCACACTGCTGTGGGTGCAGGATTACTGGCAGCACTCTTCAGTGGAGGGGGCTGGTATGGCCGCTCGCATGTGCAGGTGAGGAGATGCGAGCGCCTCGCAGTGTCTGACTCTAGGAGAACCGTTGACGTATGAGTGCGTCCCTGGCCCGGCGACCATCCCGGTGAGTCGCGGCTCGGCGCATGGGTCGTCCAACATCCTCGGGCGCGTCCTCCGCCTCCTCCTCCTCCTCCTCCTCCTCCTCCTCCTCGCCCTCGCCTTCCTCAATGTGGGTGGCGGGTGTGGATGGGGCCTCCTCCAGCGGCACCCCTCTCTGTTGGGCCATGTTGTGCAGGGCACAGCAGACAACTATGATTCGTCCCACTCTGAATGGTGTGTATTGGAGCGCTCCCCCAGAACGATCAAGGCACCTGAAGCGCATCTTGAGAAGCCCTATGGTCTGCTCAATTGTAGACCTGGTAGCAGTGTGGCTGTCATTGTACCGACGCTCCGGCTCGGTGATGGGGTTCCTCAGAGGTGTCATGAGCCACGTGTGGAGGGGATACCCCTTGTCGCCGAGGAGCCAGCCGTTGCCGGCGTTGGGTGCCTGCAGGATGGGCGGGACGGCGGACTCCCTGAGGACGAAGGCATCGTGGCAGCTGCCGGGGTATCTGGCGTACACGTGTAGGAATCTCTGGCGGTGGTCACAGATGAGCTGGGCGTTCATGGAGTGATACCCCTTCCTGTTGATGAACAGCCCTGGCTCATGCGGAGGTGCCCGTATTGCGATGTGGGTGCAGTCGATTACACCCTGCACCCGTGGGAAGCCGGCCATGGCATGGAATCCAACCGCCCTCTCCATCTGGCTGTGCTCATCCATGGCGAAGTTGATGTAGTGGGAGGCCCTGCAGAACAACCCATCGGTGACCTGCCTTATGCACTTGTGTGCAGAGGACTGACAGACCCCGGTGATGTCCCCGGTGGCACCCTGGAAGGAACCGGATGCGAAGAAGTTGAGGGCAGTGGTAACTTTGACGGCGACAGGTAAGAAGATGCTGCTTGGTCCATCAGGGAGCAGCTCGTCGTTAAGGAGGCTGCAGATGTCGGCGACTACCTGGCGATTGACTCTGAGCCTCCGTATGCACTGCTCCTCGGAGAGGTCCATGAAGCTGAGCCTCGCTCTGTACACCCTGTGCGGAGGGTAGTGCCTCCTGCGACGCATCTCCCTCTGCGGTTGCCCTCCCTCCTGCTGTGCAGGTGGGTGTGCCGCAGCACCATGTTGGGGGGCCCCACCTCTCCGAGGCGGACGGCGTGGACTGCGAGGCTGCTGGGGCTGGTCATCCTGTTCGTCCTCCGACGATGTCAACGCACCACCCATCTGGCAGGTGTTGGTGTGAGGGGTTGTGCAGGGTAGGTGGGTGGGTCCTCGGACTGGGGCTGCGGTTTCGTGTCGGTCTGTCCTCTGGCTTGGCGGGGGTTGGTGGAGGGCAGGGGTTGCCCTATGTGACGCGGTGGCCTCCTGCGTGGGTGAGGGCTCTCCCCCGTGGAGCGCACCTTGGCAGGCTGCTGGCTGCAACACGCCTGGTTTGAAGGGTCCTGTTTCCCCCAGTGTGGGAAACTGACTGCTTTGAACGTAAAATCCCACACTTCCTCTTTTGACAGCTGCTTCAGCTCATTAACTGACCACAACGAGCAAGTTAAGTGCTCTCAAGTGGAACCCCGCTGGCTTTAATTGCCTGCGGGATTCCCACCAGCGGGGCTTTCGCGCGCAGCCCCGCACGTCAGCGCGGTACCCGGAAGTGGCCGGGATTTCGTCCGAATCCTGTCACGTGATCGGAGATCGGGATTTTCGGGGCCCCCCCGCTGGAAACCCGCAGGTAACCCGACCCTAAAATCGAGCCCATTGTGTGGGATTGGAGTCATATGTAGGCCTGACTGGATTGTGGTTTTTGTAACAATTCAGCAGCTTTCTGGTCATTTTATTTTTGCTGGTGCCAGCCAGTGACTTACCATAGTTACTGAATTCAATTTCACAATTTGCCATGGTGGGATTTGAACTCTTGACCTTTGGGTTGCTAAACTCCAAATACATCATCCATTCAATGAAATGTGGGTGGAAACTTGCATTTTATCATGCCATGGACAAGTACCTTAGTGCACACTTTTGCCTGTGTTTCGCATATTCCATGGGTTTAGTGACCACATTTATGGTATCTATTTAGAATATTTTTAAGGGTTATATTTTGATATTCAAGCATAACATTTTGGGATATATTAATACTGCACTGGGAGGGGTGAGGGAAGCAATCCTTTCCCATCTGTGAATAAATAGGGCACTCCCAATATTTAATGCTGTTCATACCAGTGGACTGCATAATGCCTACCATATATTTACAACCATGCCTGACTTTATTGCACTGATACAGGCAGTGATAGTCACAGCTTGTTCTCACAGCCTATTAAAAGAAATTGTGCTGAAGCACAAAACCTCTATTCATTATAATCATCGATGAGTAGTACAGAATGTAACTCTATTCACATTTGTTCCCTGTTCCATTCTTATCTGTAGTAAAATATAACATACCACTCCTCTGTTTTAAACTCATGCACACCTATTAACAAAAACTTTATTTAATGCATTGCACGACAAGAAATAATATCTAATTCGTATAAGTTTGTCAATCATGCTGCCAATTTCCATTGTGTTATTTACTTGTTATTTGTTCAATTCTATTTTACTGTTATTTTTAGTTGAAACCTAATTTCCGGTGGCCTGATTCTTCTCCTACATAATCAAATTAACAATTTGTGACAATTCTGACTGATTTTTGAGAATTATACTAGCAATCGTCAAAAGCTAACAGAATATTCTTGTTTCTTTCTGTTAGACTTCTAAATGTAATTTTTTTAAAACGAAAATTGTGCAGATACTTATAAACAGAAACTCTATCATTGTGTGTACAAACCAGTGCTCTGCCAAAAATCTGACTATATCAGTGGACTGAACCGTGTATTTACACAAAACGTTGCAATATTGGGGCACATTTCCCTGGGCCCGCCCTCCGCCCCAAAATGTGTTGCTCCTGCCAAAGCCCAGGAACAGCGATATTTCCTGTTCTGGACCATTAATGTGATCTGGGGGTACCCCCAGCGCAGGCCTGTAGGCGCGAGGCCTCCAGATTGGAGTCATCTTGTTTCTGGTGGAAATCAGTAGCCAGAAAGCTCAAGTTGCCTCTAAACACTATGGGGTGGGGAATAAAATTTAAAGTTGAAACCCAACTTGCTATCGTTGATCTGTTCTGCAGCAAGAGGTGTAAAACTCAGGTGTGATGGAAACAAACCATGATACAGGAAGTAAATGTGACAAAGAGAAAACGCGTGCTAGACACAAGACTTTTAACACATTACCTGCAGCTCTCCCATACCATTGATATGATCCGTGGGTCTCTCTTACGTATCTCCTTCTCTGTATCTCTTCTTTTTCTCTCTCTCTCATTCCCATCTTTTGCACTTCTCTTTTCTTTCTTTTCCTTTGCACTTTGCCTTCTCAGTAGCCACTCACAACTCTCTCCTCCTTCTGCAGGAGAGGACAGCGCACAACAGAAGGGAGGGAGATAAGATTGGTGGAGGAGTACCAATCATTGTGGCCCTCACCCAAATGGAGCAGGAGGCAATAGAAATCTGTGGCACAGCAAGAGCTGAGAGCATTGAAGATGGTGAGGCTGGCGGCTCCTTTGAGCAGGGGTGACTGCTCGTCACTTGAACCCCTTCATGAACCACAAGCAATTGCACCTTCAGGCAACTTTAAAACATGAACCAGTGTGGTCAAGTCTTGCATGTGCAAATGTCCGGCCTCTGAATGCCATCCTAACTCTTGTCTCTCTCTTCTTTCCTATGTGACCTTCAGCAGCAAGAACCTGATCAGCAACTGCTCAAGGCACCTTGGAGAACGACATCCTTCCTGAGGAACCATTGTCACATGTTACATCCCTCCAGGTACAAGCATGGAGTTTGGCACACTGGGTGGGGTAGATAGCGAGTTACCTGCACCTGGTGAAACACACAGCACAAGTGAGCAGGTGTCAGGGACAGCTCAGGAGATGAATCACCAGAGGGCAGCATCCTTTCCCGGCTCTGCTGAACGGGACAGAGATGCGGACCTCCACGTCTCAGCCTGGGCTTGGAAAAGAAAAGTGCTTGAAGCACACTAGAGATGATATGAGGTGTTGGCAGGCCTGCCAAAGACTTTGAGCACCATGTCAGAAAGTATGGAGGAGTCCCCTTCCAAAATGTGTGAAGTTTTGTTGCATGGCATTTCCACTTTGCAATCTACCTTGCAACGTGTGGCTACCTCCAGAGCAGTAGTCTGTGTCATCAGTCTTTGCAGCTTTAATGGAAGCTCAGATAGCTGCCATGCAGACTCTGTATTCCATAAAAGGGAATCAAAAAGACTTCTATAGACATAAAAATAGTAAATGGGTAGTAAGAGCAATGGTGGGGCTGATTAGGGACCAAAAAGGAGACCTATGCATGGAGGCTGAGGTACTAAATGAATACTTTGCATCTGTCTTTACCAGGGAAGAAGATGCTGCCCAAGTCACAGTAAAAAAGGAGGTAGATGAGAAACTGGATTGGCTGAAAATTGATAAAGAGGAGGTACTAGAAAGGCTGGCTGCATTTAAAGTAGATAAGACACCAGGTCCGGATGGGATGCATCCTAGGTTACTGAGGGAAGCAAAGGGTGGAAATTGCGAAGATACTGGCCATAATCTTCCAATCATCCTCAGATACGCGGGTGGTGCCAGAGGACTGGAGAATTGCAATGTTACATCCTTGTTCAAAAAAGGGTGTAAGGATAAACCCAGCAACTATAGGCCAGTCAGTTTAACCTCAGTGGTGGTGAAACTTTTAGAAAAGATAACCTGGGACAATATTAACAGTCACTTGGACAAGTGTGGATTAATTAGGGAAAGCCAGCACAGATTTGTTAAAGGTAAATCGTGCTTAATTAACTTGATTTGAGTTTTTTTGAAGAGTGAACAGAGAGGGTTGATGAGGGCAATGCGGTGTATATGGACATCCAAAAGGCGTTTGATAAAGTGCCACATAATAGGCTTGTCAGCAAAGTTAAAGCCCATGGAATAAAAGGGGCAGAGGCAGTATGGATACGAAAGTTTTTTTGATTGGAGGAAGGTATACAGTGGTGCTCCCCAGGGGTCGGCACTAGGACTTGATATATATTAATGACTTGGACTTGGGTGTACAATTTCAAAATTTGCTGATGACACAAAACTTAGAAATGTAGTGAACAGTGAAGAGGATAGTGACAGACTTCAAGAGGACATTGACAGGCTGGTGGAATGGGCGGACAAGTGGTAGATGAAATTTAATGCAGAGAAGTGTGAAGTGATACATTTTGGTAGGAAGAATGAGGAGAGGCAATATAAACGAAAGGGTACAATTCTAAAAGGGGTACAGGAACAGAGAGACCTGGGGTTTATGTGCACAAATCTGACAGGGCTTGACAAAGTGGATGCACGGAGGATGTTTCCCCTGGCTGGGGGGGGTCCAGAATGAGGAGTCACAGTATCAGGATATGGGGTAGGACATTTAGGACTGAGATGAGGAGAAATTTCTTCACTCAGAGGTTGGTGAACCTGTTGAATTCTCCACCTCAGAAGGCTGTGGAGGCCAAGTCACTGAATATATTTAAGAAGGAACTGGATAGATTTCTAGACACAAATGGCATCAAGGGGTATGGGGAAAGAGCGGGAATATGGAATTGAGATAGAGGATCAGCCATGATCATATTGAATGGCGGAGCAGGCTCAAAGGGCCGAATGGCCTACTCCTGCTCCTATTTTCTATGTTTCTATGTTGAAAGTGGCAGCACAGGTTGAGAAAGCGGTTAAAAAAGCAGACAGGATCCTGGGCTTTATAAATAGAAGCATAGGGTACAAAAGCAAGGAAGTTATGATGAACCTTTATAAAACATTGGTTCGGCCACAACTGGAGTATTGTGTCCCATTCTGGGCACCGCATTTTAGGAAGGATGTGAAGGCCTTGGAGAAGGTGCAGAAAAGATTTACTAGAATGGTTCCAGGGATGAAGGACTTCAGTTACGTGGATAGACTGGAGAAGCTGGGGATGTTCTTCTTAGAGCAGAGAAGGTTGAGAGGAGATTTGATAGAGGCGTTCAAAATTATGAGGGGTCTAGCCAGAGTAGATAGAGAGAAACTGTTCCCATTGGCAGAAGGGTCAAGAACCAGAGGACACAGATTTAAAGTGATTGGCAAAAGAACCAAAGGCGATATGAGGAAGAACTTCTTTACGTAGCGAGTGATTAGGATCTGGAATGCACTGCCTGAGGGGGTGGTGGAGGCAGATTCAATCATGGCTTTCAAAAAGGAATTGGATAAGTACTTGAAGGGAAAGAATTTGCAGGGCTACGGGGATAGGGCTGGGGATTGGGACCAGCTGGATTGCTCTCGCAGAGAGCCAGCACTGGCTCGACAGCCCGAATGGCCTCCTTCTGTGCTGTAACCATTCTATGATTCTATAATATCTGCTCCACATTGAAGAGACTGATGCACCAGGTGGCTAGACTGATGGACCACATGGACTTCAAAACATCATTCCGTCTGTTTCCCACAGATCAATGGGAGTGATGAGCTGCAGCCCCATGAGAGTGACGGTGGCTCTATAGGACAGGCAAGTGTTGCCCTCTCTCATGATGTCAGCATGTCTGCTCCCTCTCCACCATCTCAATCAATACCCACTATAGTGCCAGAAAGCAGGCAGGGCCAGACTGCCCCATCAGCAGCCAAGGAACTAGAACCAGCCATGCCCTCACGGGCTTGAGCTCCCAGAGGACACCAGCTAAGTGTCCTGACAGGATAAACAGCAGCCTACTGCCAGTTCTGCTGAAGCCACTGAAGTGGTAGAGTGAGTAAACCTTCTTTTAAAAAAAGTCACTATGGATTGACATTTGGGTGATTAATTGTCTGAAGCAACTGATTATGTTTGGATGCATATTATAATCATCATTACTTTTTGCACCTTTGTGTTTGTAGAGCAACTTGTGAGTCAGCCTTGTCAGGAAGTGAAAATTGACACAATGATTTCAATATTACAGAATGCAGGTGGCTGTGGTATCCATGAGTACTAGTGCAGAAAGGCTTGGTTTCAGTGTTCAGAGCAGAGAGGCTCCCATCATAAAGTTTTATAGCCTCTTCAAGGTTAGTAAACCAAAGAGATATATCACAAAATAAGCAATATTACAACACAATTCACTCTGAGTAGTTATGCCTCACCAGCACACAGATGCCAATGATCTGAGTACCTGGAGGTGCCTACCTGTTTTATCTAACTGGCTCACTGATGGGCAGGACTTCTGCATTGCAGCCACAAAATGGCCTTGTGGTCCTCATCACAACATAACAACCTGATTTCCAACATATTCATGAGATTCCTGTCTGCCTGTAGTGGGAGCCTCAGCTGACTGTAAAGTGTGCCCCAGTAAAAGGCAGTAGGCGCAAAGAAAGCGGGAACGGGACAGTAAGTTCACTCTCCTGATTTTACCACTCCCATGTCCTGTTCCTACCTGTTGGTAGTTTCCATTATAAATGTGGACATAGGACTTTATAATGGAAACATAAAAATAAGGACGGAATGCATGATTTTAAAATGGGGACTGAATTACGCCAGGGTGGCCTGTTCCAATTTTCCCTGCTGCGTAACCCTACTTCACCTAAAGGTAATACCTGCTCCTGACTTTCTCTGTACAATGCCACAGGAGATCAATCAGTATTAAATATAATTGCTTCCTTTTAAAATATTCAGTGTTATGGCTTAAATGTCATCATTGGAGAAGTTGATTGTACAAAACAGGAGTTTATTTCCTGCATTGTGTTAGGAAAAAAAATCATTAAAAATGTTGGAGTAAATTTTCGTCTTCACCACATGAGCGGGAATCTGGCAGAAATCAATCGAATGAAAATCGTTGGAGTTCTATAATGGCGGCTGATCCGTTCCATTAGATTATCATCCATGCGGAGAAGACGGAAATTTACCCCAGTATTTAATTATTTGCATTGGTGACGTAAACATTTTTAAGTTTGTGGTGCAGTACATGGAAGCAGATATGATGGTGGTGGGCTGATGCGTGCCCTCCCCTCAATGCACCCTAATGTGGGCGTGTGCACAAAACAGGCCAGACACCAGTATATGAGGTGTACGCTGGGTTCCCCAAGTCCCAAGAAAACGAGGAGGCCATCCACACAATGTATCTGGAGCATCTGAGCAGTGCTCTAATCGCAGAGTGCCTGGTGCAGCCTTATCTACCTGGCATTCCTCCATTCCTCCTCCTCTTCTTCTTCCTCCAAAAAACATGTGGGACTCCCACTGGGAAACCTATTGTCCCAATATTGTGGGTATATCAAATAAAATGGCAGCGCCAGAATACTTGGTACAAAGCCCCCTGACTAATTAAATGGCAATAGGAAACATAAAAAACAAATAAAAAAAGATTTAGCAATAGCCTCAAAATGTTGCTAAAAATCTTACTTCAGGGCTCTTTAAATGCACTTCCATAAATAACACACCTTAACAGTCCCAGATATTCACTTTATGTGGGCTGATGGATGATTGAGTGCTAGACTGATCAAACATTGGAAAATTACACGGATACCTAAGCGACATCATTGAAGGATAATTTTTAAATAAATAACTAACTGGCAGTTGCTTTGGCTGCCAGTACAAAACCCAAGCAGAAAATTGGATTAGATGCTAAATGGGCAAAAATCTGGTGTGATAGAGATCTGGTGTTATGGATTCTGCCCAATTTCTTCAATTAATTGTGTCCACTTTATGCCTATTAATTGAATTTAAACAGTCAGAAAATCTTCCTTAGGCAGTCAAACAGGTAACTGGAGGTAAATACAATTTTTCTGGGATTCCAAGCAAGATTACAGCACAAAGGTCAAGGCAGCCAAGTATGGAAAAAGTAATCCCCCAGACATTCTTGTGGTTTTGTTTGCTATTGATGCTGGACTTTTGTATTAAACAACTTCACTGCTCTCATGTAGTCAATTCAATTCCAATATGAATCTGCAAGCTTGCATGTATTAACATTTCAAAACATTAAAAAAAAAGAATTTCTAAACAATTAACTTGCAAATCCATGTAACAACTTTCCTGTAGGAGCATGGCTACATCAGATAGCCTCAAAGATGTGTAGATACCCTTAGACAGTATTCAAGTATTGTCTTTTTCTCCTCAAAGACAAAGGCATCCTTTTAAGAATATAATTAATTGAAATCAATTTTAAATTCACAATATTTTGCTTGGATGAGATGATATGGAAAAAGGTTCCACAGAAACGTTACTGTTAGACAATCACACCATCCTCAGCGTTGGTCCAGATTGTTGCGAGTCAGAGCTCTCCAAGTACTGTGAAGGCCTTTCTAGTATCTACAGCTGACATTACACCCCATTCACTGTACCACCTTGTAGTGGATTCTTTAAATGCTAGCCCTCCCAATGTTCAGCAGCTTTTACTTTGTAAATCTGTAAATAGATGAAAGTTGTCTAAATTTGTTACACAGGTATATATATATAATTGAGAAAATGGTATCCTTTATAACTAGAGGGCTAGAGTATCATGGTATCATAGTGGGATACAGCACAGAAGGAGGCCATTTGGCCCATTGTGCCTATTCATGCTCCTGGGTGCAACTGTTAAATTTTCTGGAATGGTCTGTCACTTGCTGTTCTTTGTTATCTTGTGGATTCTACAACCCTTAATAAATTCATGTGGAGGGTATCCTGAATTATACTAGTTGCAACAGAGAAATTACTCCAACATATACATTGTACTTGCATCCATTTTCTATAAATGCATTAAGAATAAAACACCAATGTAATGCGATGCACAGAGAGCTTGTTACAGATATTATGATGTGCACTAATGTGGCTGAAACTCAGCATGTTTTGTGGAAGATGCATCTGCATTAAAAAAAGAACTTGCATTTATATAGCACCTTTCACAACCTCAGGACGCCCTAAAATGCTTTACAACCAATAAGTACTTTTGAAGCGTAGCCACTGTTGTAATGTAGGAACGACATCAATATGGAAGCACACACAACCAAATAAACATTGAAAGTGTATTCACTTTAGTCTGCTGGTACAGATTAAGGCCTTGTCCAAGAATGACTCATCCATTGCTGGTAAAATATGCTATGGAACAAATCAGAACTGGCAACCTGACTTACATTAATTGGCTCCACCCTAAATAATAGTATTAGTTATAATCTAGTAACACAAACCATTTACCTCCATGTAAAATTTTAAGTTGATGTTTGCAAATTTACATTCAATATTATCAAAAATACTCTAAACAACTAGATTACATAGAATTACATAGAATGTATAGCACAGAAACAGGCCATTTGGCCCAACAGTTCCACGTTGGTGTTTATGCTTCACACGAGCCTCCTCCCACCCTTCTTCATCTAACCCCATCAACATATCCTTCTATTTCTTTCTCCCTCATGTATTTATCTAGCTTCCCCTTAAATGCATCTATGTTATCAACTACTCCTTGTCATAGCGAGTTCCACATTCTAACCACTCTGGGATAAGACGTTTCTCCTGATTTCCCTATTGGATTTATTTGTGACTATTTTATAATTATGGCCCCAAGTTCTAGTCTTTCCCACAAGTAGAAATATCTTCTCTACATCTACCCTATCATTATCTACCCTATCAGGTCACCCTTCAGTCTTCTCTTTTCCAGAGAAAAGAGCCCCAGCCTGTTTAATCTTTCCTGATAGGTATAACCTCTTAGTTCTGGTATCATCCTAGTAAATCTTTTTTTGCATCTTCTCCAGTGCCTCTATATCCTTTTTATAATGTGGAGACAAGAACTGTTCACAGTACTCCAAGTGTGGTCTAACCAAGGTTCTATATAAGTTTAATATAACTTCTCTGCTTTTCAATTCTATCCCCTGAGAAATGAACCCCAATGCTTTGTTTGCTTTTTTTTTATGGCCTTCTTCATCTGCATTGTTACTTTTAGTGATTTGTGTATCTGTACCCCCAGATCCCCCTGCTCCTTTACCTCATTTAGACTCTTATTATCCGAGCCGTATGTGGCCTCCTTATTCTTCCTACCAAAATGCACCACCTCACACTTATCTACATTGAAATTTATTTGTCAATTACACACCCATTCTGCAAGTTTATTAATGTCTTCCTGAAGTTTGTCACAGTCCTACTCAGTATTAATTATAACCCCCAATTTGGCATCGTCTCCAAATTTTAAAATTGTACTTCTGATTCCTGAGTCCAAATTGTTTATGTAAATAATGAACAACAGTGTTCCCAGCACCAATCCTTGTGGAACACCACATCCCACCAGTCTGAGTAACTACCTTTAACCCCTACTCTAATTTCTGTTTTGTAGCCAGCTTGCTATCCATTCTGCTACTTGTCCCCTGAACGCCACATGCTCTGACCTTAGTCATGAGTCTACCATGTGGTACCTTACCGAAGGCCTTTTGAAAATCCAAATATATTACATCTACTACATTACCCTTCTCTACCCTTTCTGTTACTTCTTCAAAGAATTCATTAAGGTTGGTCAAGCATGATCTTCTCTTTTGAAATCCATACTGACTATTCTTTGTTATATTGATGTCTTCCTATTACATCTTTGAGTAATGATCCCATTATCTTTCCTACCATCGACGTTAAGCTAATTGGTCTATCGTTCCCCAGTTCTATCTCCCCTTTTAAATATAGAAATCACATTAGTTGTCCGCCAGTCCTCTGGCACTATTCCCTTTTTTATTCAATTTTTATATATATATGCAATAGTGCCTCCGCTATTTCTTCCCTAACTTCTTTTAATATGCGTGGATGTAATTCATCCAGATCAGGGGTTTTATCCTCTCTAAGTTTGATTAATTTATCAATTGTCTCCCCCCTTTCTATCTTAAATGTCTTTATATCTTTTTTGATCTCTTCTTCTAAGGTCCTGCCCACCATGTTAGTCTCCCTGGTGAATACGGAGGCAAAGTAATTATTTAATATTCCTGCCATTTTGCTGTCATTACCTGTGAGTTTATCGTGTGTGTCCCTTAGTGGCCCTATTCCTATCCTGATTTTTCTTTTGTTATTTATGTGTCTGTAGAATACGTTGCTATTTCTTTTTATATTCCTTCATAATTTAATTCCGTAGTTTTTCTTTACCTTCTTAATTGTTTTTTTGACTTCTTTCCTAACCTTTTCGTATTTCCTATTGTCATCCTCTCCTTTGTTTCTATGTACTTAGTATATGCAATTTTCTTCAGTTTCAATTTTGCCCTTCTTTCTTTATTCATCCATAGTGTGTCATTACTGGCTAGTTTATTCTTGTTTTTTAGTGGGATAATCTTTCTCCTGGACTTTATTGATCACTGTTTTAAATGTTTCCCACTGCTTTTCTATTTCTTTGTTTGTCAGTAAATTTTTCCAGTTATTTTTCCCTAGTTCCATTCTCATCCCCTTAAAATCAGCTTTTTTCAAATTTATTACTTTACTCTTTGTCTTACTTATGTTCTTCTCAATCTTACCTTAAACCTTATTATGTTGTGATCACTATTGCCTAGATGTTCCCCTGCATACTTCTTTTATCTGTTCTGGTTCATTTCCCATTACTAGATCCAGCAGTGCTTCCTCTCTTGTTGAGATTTTTACATACTGGGTAAGAAAGGAGCCCTGCACATATTGTAAAAACTCTATTCCCTGCATCCCTTTACCTACCTCTTCCTGCAGTTTATTTGGGGATAGTTAAAAACTCCCATGATTATTATTCTATGTCCTTTAGTCATTTCACATATTTGCTTACATAGTCCTTCCTCCACCTCCTTTCCACTATTAGGTGGTTTGTAGTATAGCCTTATAATGTGACGGATCCCTTCTTATCTTTTATTTTAATCCATATGGATTCTGTTTCTATCCTTCTGTTGGTTATGTCCCATTTTTCTACTGCCATTATGTTATCTCTAATTAGTACAGCTACTCCACCACACCCCCTTCTGCTTTCCCTATCCTTTCTGATTATGTTATAGCCTGTAATATTTAGTTGCCGGTCCTGTTCTTATGTAGTCAGTTATTCCTACTACATCTGGTTCCACACTACAGATTATTGCCTCCAGCTCCCCCCATTTTATTTTAGATGCCGAGTACATTGCTGTACAGGCAGTTTAATTCGTCTTTAATAGTTGTTCCTTTTACTTTATTTCTAACAGTCCTTTTGTACTTCTGTTTTATAACTGTATTTGTTCCTTGACCATTTATGTTATCTTTATTCCTAACCCTGGTCTGACCTTTACACTCATCTCCTGTTTCTTTTATCTTTAAGTTTTTATTATTGCTACCAGGTCCCTCCCCCCCCCCCCCCCCCCACCATCTTGCTAGTTTAAAGCCTTATCCACCGCCCTATTTATCCTTTTTGCTAGGACTCTGGACCTATTCTGGTTCAGGCGGAGCCCGTCCCAGCGGTACAGCTCCTTCCTGCCCCAGTACTGGTGCCAGTATCCGATGAAATGGAACCCCTCCTTCCCATTACACTCTTTCAGCCACGCATTCACCTTTCTGATCTGCCTATCCCTTTGTCAATTAGCACGTAGCTCGAGTAGTAATCCTGAAATTACCACCCATGAGGTCCTGCTTTTTAATTTAGTTCCTAGCTTCTCATATTCCCTTAGCAGGACCTTCTCCTTGTTCTTCCTTATATCATTGGTGCTGACATGGACCACGACAACTGGATCCTTCCCCCTTCCGTTCCAAGTTCTTCTCCAGTTGTCCTTTACCCTTGAACGAGGTAGGCAACACACCCTTTCGGTTGCGACTGCTATCTATCCCCCTGATTATAGAATCTCCACCCCGATAGCATTAAGCAAATGTAAAAATGAACAGCAGTTGAGATATCAACCTCATCCCTAGTGACTGGGAGAGATCAAAATCACACTAACCTTAGTAACAGTGTACAACAGCTACTGTTAATATCTGAATGGCAGGGGGTGGTGAATTCATATTTGACTGTTATGCAGAACCTGAGACAGAACTGCGGTAGAGTTGAATTCAGGAAATAGCTCAGGTACTCAGGACTGTTCCTGAATACACTATTTTGCTGGAATATTGTTCTGTGAATAATCCAAACTACATTCAAATTCAAGCAGTCGGAAAGGAGCCAAATCCAGCCCTGAATAATTAACAAGCAGTATTTAATTCCTGGTTTTAGCACTGAAGTGAGTGATCACAAGGTCCTGGCTAGAACGCATTTTATTACATTTATGTTTCAAGGATGCCTGGTACATAAACTGCTTTCATTGAACAAAAAATGAAATAAAGAGAAAGATGAAAGGGAAGCAATTACTGACTTTCCACTGTGAGCTGTCTGGCACTGTGCGTATTTCAATAAAGAAGTTAATTTTCTAGCCTTGACTCAATATAGTGCCTCGAATTCAACAGATTAACAGATATCAATGCTCCCCCCTAATAGTGTAGTACTTTGTCCTGCTCTTTTACCTTTTTGGTGAGATGAAAATTTTATTTTGCCAAAAGGGAATCATATTATAAAATAAATGCCAGAAATGCATTTCTCAGTAAAACAAAATAGACGTTGCATAAAGAATTGCATCCATTTAACAAAGTTCAAAAAATTGCTGCAGTCAGGCGGTTTAAAACTGATTTGTAGCATGCAGCACAATGCTATAACCTTATGCAGCCCCAATGCAATGTACCATGGAGTCAGGGGTTCCACTGTGTGGAGAAGTCAAGTGCATGCTAGACACTATTCCACAATCCCAGGCTGCTCTTAGGCAATTTCGGAGGGACAGTTAGGAAGGCATGGGAGGATGTTGCCCAGCCCTAGCGTCCTCAGCCAGGGCTGATGCTCAATGTGGGGAGTCTCCCTATTGCAGCAATCTAGAATCCTAAATCATTGAAACACCATGCTGCCTATCAGGGGTCAGTTTAAGATTGTTAAAGTTTTAGAATTGGGTTAAATGTAATTCTTTTAAAAACTTATTTGTTTTGCAAAGTCTATTTTGTTTTAACACGGCAAAAGACATTTCTAACCTTTGTTGTCTGTTTAAGATTTCTTTTTGGCTAAAATAATGCTTCATCTCACTGAGAAGGTAAAAGTGCAGGGAAAAGTACTGGCTACTGGGGAGGAAAACACTGCTCTACGTTAATCTGTTGAATGCCAGATAAGACACTGGGGGTTAAATTGGTTAACTCTTGAAAATGGGCGCGGGGATCGCGGTGCATGATTAATCTGCGCCTGGTCATTGAGATGCAGGCAGCACGTAACATTCGTGCTGCCTGGTGATTTCTATGATTGCTGCATGCAGCCAGCGCTACCTGCGCTGTCGAGTAGCTGCTCACCAGCACGGGGCCCAGATATCGCGAGTGGCTGGCACCACTTAAAGGCAGCCTGCACCTCTTAAAGGGAAGGTGCACTATGGCTGCAGGAAGTGGTGGAAGTCAATGGTGAAGTGAATCTGTGCTGCAATATAGTGAAGCATGGTGATAATGGGAACTCTGGAATTTTTAATGAGCAACAACTTGGCTGCTCAAAGTTTGCAGGACTCTTATATTTTCAAAATATAAGATACAGATCTGAACGGAGATCAGAAATTGCACACATAAAACACAGATGCAGGTCCCGTCCTTATGTTTACAAGCTGTTGAGTTTCTACAAAACATTAAATAACTACACCCCTCATCACCCACCTACCAACAAACTCTTTCAACCAGTACTCAACTCTTCCAATCAGATGCTTCATCTCACCCTCACACATTACCACTGTTAAAAGTCGCACACCCACAACTCACAGGTCACACACATTGGCAGCTATGCAATCATGACAGCCACATCACTCAAACATCCTGCAGGAAACGCACCGACACACTTCCCGCTTTCTTGCAAGAGAAGGTGGTGCATCGCAGGAGGCAGCAAGTGGCAGTGGCTCCATAGAACATGAACCTGCTGTCCTCTCTCAGGGCGACAGCATCCCTGACCCACCCCTGCCACTCTGCCAGTGCCCTTGCTGTTGCCTGTCAGCTAGCCAGTCCACTCCCTGTAAAGTATTGAAACTTTATTATAGGAACAGGAGTAGGTCATATAGCCCCTCGAGCCTGTTCTGCCATTCAATGAGATCATGGCTGATCTGTGACCTAACTGCAGATATGGCCTAAGCCCCATATCCCTTAATACCTTTGGTTAACAAAAATCTATCAATCTCAGATTTAAAATTAACAATTGAGCTATTATCAACTGCCGTTTGTGGAAGAGAGTTCCAAATTTCTATCATCCTTTGCATGTAGAGGCGTTCCCTAACTTCACTCCTGAAAGTCCTGGCTATAATTTCAAGCAATGTCCCCTCGTTCTAGTCTTCATATATAGGAAACCTCCAAAAACAGGTACTAATGCATCAGCAGCCAGAAGCAATAATCCAGCAACTAACCTGTAAATCCTGCATGATGCCTTTAAATAGCGCTGGTGAGGGGTCCTCCATGCTGTTTAAGACCTGTTCAGCTGGATGAGGCATTGGCTGGAGCATGGAGTTCCAAAATCACATCTGTCTCTTTAAATCAGCGTTGCACACTGATCTACTACGTAATCTCCCTACTTTACAAGCTGTCAGTGTTCATTAAGTGGGCCAGTTTCAGTGGGTTAAGAATGGATCTGGCCCAGGTAAACTGGAATCAAAGATTGGCAGGCAAAACTGTAATCGAACAATGGGCGGCCTTTAAAAAGGAGATGGTTCGGGTACAGTCTAGGTACATTTCCATTAGAGGGAAAGGTAGGGCAACTAAAGCCAGAGCTCCCTGGATGACGAAAGAGAAAGAGAGTAAGATGAAGCATAAAAAGGGGGCGAATGTTAGATGTCAGGTTGATAATACAAGTGAGAAACAGGCTGAATATAGAAAGTACAGAGAAGAAATGAGAAAGGAAATAAGAGGGGCAAAGAGAGTATGAGAATAGACTGGCGGCTAACATAAAATGGAATCCAAAAGTCTTCTATAGGTATATAAATAGTAAATGGGTACTAAGAGGAGGGGTGGGACTGATTAGGGACCAAAAAGGAGATCTACATATGGAGGCAGAGGGCATGGCTGAGGTACTAAATGAGTACTTTGAATCTGTCTTTACCAAGGAAGAAGATGCTGCCAGAGTCACAGTAAAAGAGGAGGTAGTTGAGATACTGGATGGGCTAAAAATTGATAAAGATTAGGTACTAGAATGGCTGGCTGTTCTTAAAGTAGATAAGCCACCCGGTCCGGATGGGATGCTGGGGGAAATAAGGATGGAAATTGCAGAGGCCATAATCTTCCAATCCTCCTTAGATATGGGGGTGGTGCTGGAGGAAATGAGAATTGAAAATGTTATGTCTTTGTTCAAAAAAAGGCGTAAGGACAAACCCGGCAACTATAGGCCAGTCAGTTTAACCTCGGTGATGGGGAAGCTTTTAGAAACAATAATCTGGGACAATATTAATAGTCACTTGGACAAGTGTGGATTAATAGAGGAAAGCCAGCACAGATTTGTTAAAAGCAAATCGTGTTTAATTAACCGCACGGACTGCAGCGGTTCAAGGAGGCGGTTCACCACCACCTTCTCAAGGGCAATTAGGGATGGGCAATAAATGCTGGCCTCGCCAGCGACGCCCACATCCCATGAACGAATAAAAAAAAAACTTGATTGAGTTTTTTGAAGAGTTAATAGAGGGGTTGATGAGGGCAATGCGGTTGATGTTGTATATATGGACTTTCAAAAAGGCGTTTGATAAGTGCCACATAATAGGCTTGTCACCAAAATTGAAGCCCATGGAATAAAAGAGGCAGTGGCAGTATGGATACAAAATTGGCTAAGTGACAGAAAACAGAGAGTAGTGGTGAATGGTTGTTTTTCAGACTGGAGGAAGGTATACAGTGGTGCTCCCCACGGGTCGTTAGTAGGACCACTGCTTTTCTTGATATATATTAATGACTTGGACTTGGGTGTACAGGGCACAATTTCAAAATTTGCTGATGACACAAAACTTGGAGGTGTAGTAAACAAAGAGGAGGATAGTAATAGACTTCAAGAGGACATAGACAGGCTGGTGGAATGGCCGGACACATGGCAAATGAAATTTAACGCAGAGAAGTGTGAAGTGATACATTTTGGCAGGAAGAATGAGGAGGGGCAATATTAACTAAATGGTACAATTCTAAAGGGGGTGCAGGAACAGAGAGACCTGGGAGGGTATATGTGCACACATCATTGAAGATGGGAGGACTGATTGAGAAAGCAGTTAAAAAAGCATATGGGATCCTGGGCTTTATAAATAGAGGCATGGGGTCAATTTTAGGATGGCCGAGCAGGTGCGTTCGTGGCGGGGGGGTTCCTAAAATTGGGGAATCCCAGAGCCGGTCCGGAGCCGGGCTCCAACCCGCCCACTTCCGGGTTCCCCAATGACGCGAGTCGGTGCGCGCACAGCCCCCGCATGCGGGACTCCCACTGGCAATTAAAGCCGGCGGGATGACAGTTTAGATAGTTAGGGAGGTACTTGAGGTCGTTGACAGACCTCATTGGGAAGAGATTTTAGCAGGGATGTGATTTTGGACTCTCCTCAACGTGTTGTTGCAGACGTGTTTCAGTCAGCAGCCGTTGGGAGATGCAGAGGATTCCTTGACAGTTGGGGGGGACTACCTCATTCATTGCAGCAGGGCACTCTGTCACCTCAGACAAAGTTTTGCTTGCCACACCATTGTCTCCACACTCAAAATTATTACATCATACCCTAAGCTCTGCTGTCCAAACACATTTATCTACTTTGCGGACACCCCCCCACACTCACACCGTCAGGATGGTGGGCGGGGGGGGGGGGGGGGGGTCCATAGCTGCATTCATCACTCCATTGGAGGACGACCAACATCACCAGCCTCACCAGGCACGCCATCCACCTCCGCCACGTGGAGCTACACAACTCAGTGCTGCGCAACAGGCACCTGCACAAAGTAGTTGTGCAACTACACAATAACCCACTGCAGGGTGACCCAATGGGTGGCATCAAGGGTGTTCATGGAGAACCTCATGAAAGGGTCTTATTGCACAAGCCAGTCAAGAATGGCCAAGACGTGGAAGTAGTGGTGACAATATAGTATGTAATGTGAGTTGATCAGAAATCAAATATAAGTAAAAACCATGACAAATCCTCAAACACCCTTGTGCATCCCCTTCATGCTCACGACACGTTCGCCTTACGCTTCCTACTACACATGCGTGATGCATGCCCTGTGGCTGCAGCACAGGTAGTGGCAGGTGGGGTGAGGCTGACCGTGAAAGAGATGCATGAGAGGGTGAGTATGAGACAGAGCCATGAGATTGTATGAGGATTGGGTTGAGTGGTAGTGGTGGGATGAGTACTGGGGAGGTGAGGAAGTGCAGGTAAGATGAGGATGAGGGTTCAGTGGGTGTGAGGAGTGATGTGATAGAGTAGTGTTGGTAGTGCAGAAGGAGATGTGGGGTGGGGGCGGTGATGTGGCAGACGGAGTGTAGGGGAATGAGTGAGAGTACTCACTTCGGCTGACCTGGTTAGGTCATTGAAGTGGCTTCTGCACTGTATGCAGGTGCGTGATATGTTGGTGGTGCTGGTGACCTCCTCTGCCGCCTCGAGCCAGGCCTTCGCGGTGGCAGAGGTAGGCCACTTCCTCCCGTCCGCCGGGTGGAAGATCTCCCTCCTCCTCCTCACCCCATCCAGTAAGACCTGGAGTGAGGCATCATTAAACCTGGGAGCAGCCTTCCCCCTGGGCTGCTCCATGCTATAATTTTACCTATTTTCTGCAGTATCAGTCAGTGGAGGGCTGCCCCTTTAAATAGAGCTCCTCCAGCTGACAGCCTATGATGCAGGTGCGCAGTCCGCCCGCTTCCAGCGCGAAACCCGGAAGCTAAGGTAAGTGGCTTCAATTTACTTACGATCACGTGCCAAACCCACCGATTTCACTGGGTGCGTTACCCACGCGCCCAGTCGACCCCCCGCTGCCAACCCACCTCCCTCCTAATATCAGGCCCATAGTATACAAAAGCAAGGAAGTTATGTTCAACTTTTATAAAACACTGGTTCGGCACAATAGGAGTATTGCATCCAATTCTGGGCACCGCAATTTAGGAAGGATGTGAAGGCCTTAGAGAGGGTGCAGATAAGATTTACTAGAATGGTTCCAGGGATGAGAGACTTCAGTTACGTGGATAGACTGGAGAAGCTGGGGTTGTTCTCCTTTCAGAGGATGTTAAGAGGAGATTTGATAGGAGTGTTCAAAATCATGAAGGGTTTAGGTAAAGTAAATAAAGAGATGCTTTTCCAATTGGTGGAAGGGTCGAGAACCAGAGGACACAGATTTAAGGTGATTGGCAAAAGAGCCAAAGGCGACATGAGGAAAAACTTTTTTACACAGCGAGTAGTTATGATCTGGAATGCACTCCCTGAAAGGGTGGTGGAAGCAGATTCAAACGTGGCTTTCAAAAAAGAATTGGTTAAATACTTGAAGGGAAAAAATTTGCAGTGCTTCAGGGAAAAAGCAGGGGAATGGGACTAACTGGATTGCTCTTACAAAGAGCCGGCAGGGACTCGATGGGCCAAATGGCCTCCTTCTGTGCTGCAACCATTCTATGATTCTAAAATCAGGACTTATAACTTTAAAATGGAAACTGAATTACATTTGCACACACTGACCCAATTATCCTCTAAGTCCACTTTAACTTAAGATTACATCTGGTCTTGATTCCCCACGTGCAATGCCATGGGAAATTAACTAATTATTATTTATAGTTAAATAGCAAAACTTACAGCAATATGGAAAGCAAATCAGTAAAGATGGTTGGAATACAGGACATTCTCTGCAGTACAGGCTGAGGAGCTGGGAGGTGCAAAACTGTGGCTCCACAAAAGGCGGGAGGGTATCATTACAGTGTGACAAGTTTACACAGGCAATTTCCATTATAAATGTGAACACAGGAATTTATAATGGAAAAAAGTTGATACAAAAGTATGACGACCAGAAGTAAGGACAGGAAATGCACACAGATGTAAGATTTTTAATACATTATATAGATGTTTGAGACATGTTAAGTTTCAGTTCAGTCTGCTATGCCTTTCAGTGATGGCCAGTTAAAGCAGTACTTACTCCACTCTCCTGATTCCCCCAGTGTCTATGCAACTCCAATACTCACACTGTCCCCCTGAAGCACTGAGTAATTTCCTTGGTTAATGGGTGCATTAAATATTGACAGGTTTAAAAGCAGCCAGCACTTATTTTTTTACTTAGCCTTGCAAGTTCAGGTTATTGTTAGTATATAAGAAATAATGTATTTAGACTTCTACAGATCAACATTGTCAACTTTGATGTTATTTTTGACAACAGCATAGCAGCATGGAGAGAATTGATTTAATGGTGTCCTGCAATATGGGGTGCTTGGAGAGGAATTTGTAACGATGATTCCCTAAATGGCAAATCTCAGATTGTATTGAACCTTGAAGGAGGTGCAGATTGGAGGTTAGATGATTCCACACAGGATGCAAAAAACTGGAGAGAAAGTCACTTTGAATCACCCTTCTAAATGACTTGTCACAAAAAGCAGGATTGGCAGACGCCTGGGAGCAGATTGTTTGCTTATCTTCTGCGTCGCAGAACGCTATACAGAATGAATTTCTGAAAGAGGGGAGAAAATAACTTTAAAAAGTACGTGCAAAATTATTACTTTATCAGAGAATTTTATTAGGACCATCTTTCACATCTCTGGCTCTAGATTTAAAAAAAAACAGAATTTTCCTCTGAATTGTACCAAATTTTCAGCCTTTGGATGCTCAGCACCACTTATACCCACAAGGTAATGACAGCGTAACATCACATGTCATATTTCCCATTACTGCCTCACTAATGCTGGATGTAATTATTATGCCTGTAAAGAGGCAACCAGCATTGCTAGGCAATGGGAGATGCAGGGTAGCTTAAAAGGCTACATCAGGCACCTTAATGGAGAGAAGCACGTTGCTTATGGTAGAATTTGTGTTTCTGAGTGGAGGCAGCTGTACAGTGATTGCTGGGGATGCCGCCTAGCCCTTTAAGATGCAGCAAGCATTGGAATCCTGCAGTAGCAACCATTTCCCACCCTTGTCTCCCCAGTGATGAACTCCCAATCGCAGACCGCAATATCACTGTCCATAATTTTTTAATTAAGATGACCACGGAAAACTCGCCAGGGTTAGTACCAAGTCCAGGCAGGCAGAAATCCTCCTGCACATACTTCAGCCAGTGACTGTTGCAGTAAAGAAAATCTAGCTTAAAGACAGTATTTATTTACTCTGCACTACCATATCCTTTTAAGGCTCATTCTTGCTTTTTTAATTGCTGTTAGTAGAAGGCTCAATGTGGCACAGAATTCAGTCCTGAAAGAGTTAAAAAAAGAGTTCCTACCCATTTTCATTTCCCTCTTTGCTATGTAAAGCTTTTAGCCCCAGTGGCATTTAAAAGGCACAGCTCCAGTACCTGCATTGAATAGTTTCCATGTATGGATGATTTAGTATAGTAATCAGCCCTGAAGGGCTCTCCTTTTCCACATATATTTACATAGTTTTTGTAGATATCTATGCCAGCCTTGAAGAGCATCATCTCCGGAATGCCCTATTTAAGCTCTTTGACTCTTTTACTCACATTGTAAGGAACTGCAATGTCCCTTCCCTGCCCCTTTTATTGGTTCTGAAAATATCAGTTGAAAATGCCGAAAGAGCGTACTTTGCTGTTTTTAAAAATTCTCACAACCTCAGGATGTCTCAATGTGCTTTTGAAGTGTAGTTACTGTTGTAATGTAGAAAACGCAGCAACCTATTTGCACACAGCGAGGTCCCACAAACAGCAATGTGATAATGACCAGATAATCTGTTTTAGTGATGTTGGTTGAGGGATAAATATTGGCCAGGACACCAGGGAGAACTCCCCTGCTCTTCTTCGAATAGTGCTATGGGATCTTTTACGTCCACCTAAGAGGGCAGTCGGGGCCTCGGTTTAAAGTCTCATCGAAAAGACGGTACCTCTAAGTGCAGCGTTTCTTCAGTACTGCACTGGAATGTCAGACTAGATGATGCGCTCAAGTCTCTGGAGTAAGACGCAAACCCACAACCTTCTGACTCACAGGTGAGAGTGCTACCCACTGAGCCACGGCTGATACCTTTATGACATGGTAAGGTGCTAATACAATCATTTTTTTCCTTTCTTGTTCTACCTTGATAATGTTAAACACAATCTGTACTTAGCCTGTTGGCTTCTCTTCCTTTTTCCTTGCTTTGTGAATAACAGTAATTACTTAGAAACTTAGTATATAACTAGCCCTTTCCGTTTCTGGTTTCATTACCATGTTTATATTTTGTGAATAACAGCTTAATTTAATCTTAAATACATTCTTTCCCTCATCAACTAGTTTCCTATGTGAAAAAGAGTTTATTTCAATGCTGAAAGAGTTAACAAAGTAAATATTCTGGATCTCTTACGCACACAAACACATTTTTTGGTGAATAATATTTTAGTTTGGTTCTGACAGGAATACACAGTAAATAATCGGCACTTCTCTGTATCTCTGTTTCTGATTTCCATGGTTCAAAAATTAAGTACAGATGAAGGAAATAATTCGGCCTATCTAGCTCATATTCCATGGAAAACACAGTATTTAACTGCCTCTTGAATTATCCCAGAGTTTTTGCCTCCATTATCCTACCCAGAATACCATTCCCAAGTATTGGGAAGAGATCGTCAATTTTTTGCATGAATAAGTGCTTTCTGACATCATTTTCACAAGATCACAAGATGATTACGAATGAGGAGGCCCTTATGCTGGCAAGGACACATTTACACCTGAGAAGTTTGTGGTGGGCCATCTCCTTGAACAGCTGCAGTCCTTGTAGTAATGGTACTACCACAATGATGTTAGTAGCGAATTCCAGGATTTTTACCCAGCAATGATGGAAGAACAGTGATAAATGTCCAAGCTGAGATAGTGCATGACTAGGAGGGGAACTTGCAGGTAATGGTGTTCCCACAACATTGAGCCAGAAATTGCTCCCTAAATAACGGAGGAGCTCAGCAGCACTCTCCGTTTTTAGTGGCGAATTGGAGGAGCAAGTTCCCGCGTTTGCACATGCGCAGTGCGGAAATCCGGAACTTGCTTCTCGTGGTTCGTCTGCGATATGGCAGCTTCGAATTAAAGAGCCATCGCACACTGCAATCAGAGAAATCATTGAAAAAGCGCCAACTTGCTTATCTGCCCAGCTGGAAAGTAACTAATTATGCCACCAAACAGGCATGCTTAAAAATACCAGGTCTAAATTAAGTTTTAACAGCATGGTAAGTCTTAATGACTGTCAAACAATTAAAAATTAACTTTTAAAAATGTGGAATCTCATATTACTCTTTATTTTAATAGTTTTTGGCTATTAAATTTTTTTTAAAAAAAATTTTAAATGAAATTTTTACTTTTCCCTTCTGTCTCTTTAATTTAATTCAATTATTTCTTTGGCTGTTTATAAAAAAAAAAAAATTTTTTATTGACAATGACATACAGAATACTAACTTTAAATAAATGAAGTCTGCTTGCCTGCTTGAGCAATGCAGCCTGAATCTGTGGGCGTGACTTCTCTTCCTGACAGATTTTGTGGCCGTGTCTTCTCCTCACAGACTTTTCCAACCACGTGACAACTCACGCTGCTCAGAGGCTGGGTTGATAACGCACCTTTTCTTTAAGTTCAAATTCAAGCAATTCGACGCCACAGAGCCTGCAGTAAGTAGTTTTGTTAATTTAATTTGCAGGAGCTGCGGTGACCGTTGCCTCGCCGCTTTGTGTGATTTCTGGCCCATTGTTGCTTTTGTCCTCTTGGTGACAGAAGTCATGGGGTTGGGAGATGCTGTCAAAGTAAGCTTGGGGAATTACTGCATCCTGTAGATGGTACATGCTGCAGCCATAGTGCGGCAATGGTGCAAGGGGTGAATATTAAGTTCAGTGGCGGAAAGCCAATCAAGCGGACTGCTTCTTGGTTGTTGTTGCAGGTGCACCCATCCAGGCCAGTGGATGGGTGCACCTGCAACATAAATCTGACTTGAGCCTTGTAGATAATAGGGAGGCTTTGAAGGACCAGGAGGTGGGCCACTCATCGCAGAGTACCCAGCCTGTGGTCTGCTCTTGTAGCCACAGTGTTGATATGGCTGGTACAGTTTACCTTCTGGTCAATGGTGACTCTTAGGATGTTGATGTTAGGGGACTCGGCAATCGTGGTGTCATTGAAGGTTTGGGGGCAGTGGTTAGGCCTTTTCTTGTTCGAGGTGGTCATTATATGGTACTTATGTGTCGTAAATATTACCTACCAGTTGTCAGTCAAGCTCAGATGTTGTCCAGGTTCTGCTGTATTTAGGCTGACATGGAGATCAACATTGTAGAGTAATCAGTGAACTCGCCCCATTCCTGACATGTCACAGGGAAGGTCATTGATGAAGCAACTGGAGATGGTAGGGCAAAGAGTTCCTAAGGAACTCTGGCAGCCATGTCCTGGGGCTATGAATGTTGGCCTCTGAAAATACCTGTGTGTCAAGTATGACTCAAGCCACTGGAGAGTTTTTCCATTGACCCCGATTGATCTCAGTTTTGCTTGGGCTGCTTGGTGCCGTACTCAGATGAAAGTTGCCTTGATGTTGAAAGCAGCTACTCTCACCTAACATTCAACTTTTTCATCCACGTCCGGATCAAGGATGTGATGATGTCAGGAGTTGAGTGATTTTGGTAGAACCTGAACTGAGCTTCAGCGAGCATGCTATTGGTGAATAGGTGATGCTTGAAGTCATTGTTGATGATTTATTTTATTACATCGCTGTTGATTGGGAGTAGGCTGAAAGGGTGTTAATGACCAGGTTAGATGTGCCCTGCTTTTCATGCCTAGGACATACCTGAACAATTTCCCACATTATAGAATCATAGAATGGATAGAATCATAGCACAGAAGGAGGCCACTTGGCCCATCATGCCTGTGCCAGCTCTTTGAAAGAGCTATCCAATTAGTCCCATTCCCCTGCCCTTTCTTCATAGCTCTGCAAATTTTTCCCCTTCAGAATATCCAATTCCCTTTTGAAAGTTAGTATTGAATCTGCTTCCACCACCCTTTCAGGCAGTGCATTCGAGATCATAACAACTCACTGTGTAAAAAAATTTCTCCTCATCTCGCCTCTGATTCTTTTGCCAATTACCTTAAATCTGTGTTCTCGGGTTACTGAACCTTCTGCCACTGGAAACAGTTTCTCCTTATTTACTCTATCAAAGCCCTTCATGATTTTGAACACCTCTATTAAATCTCCCCTTAACCTTCTCTGTTCTAAGGAGAACAATCCCAGCTTCTCTAGTCTATCCATGTAACTGAAGACCTGCATCTCTGATACCATTCCAGTAAATCTACTCTACATCCTCTCTAAGGCCATGACATCCTTCCTAAAGTAAGGTGCCCAGAATTAAACACAATACTCCAGCTGGGGCCTAACCAGTGATTTATACAGTGATTGGGTAGATACCAGTGTCATAGCTCTATTGAGATAGCTTGGCTATTCAGAAAGACCTTAAAGTTCCCCCATTGTAGCAGCTAATTGTTTATTATATGATTCCAGGGTTTTCAACTCTACTATACTATCCAGGATACATTTCATGTATTGATCACTGTGTGAAAATGAACTTCCTGATCTCAGCCCTAAATTTACCATTTACTAGTTTGAACCTGTGTCCCCTTGTCCTACTCTCACAATTTAGTTTGAAGTAATCTTATATATTACCTCTAAGATACCTCCTTTCAAAGCTGAAAGCCTGAAATTTCTCCAATGTGTCCTCATAACTTAGTCCTTTGACACGAGAGATCAGCCTCACCATGGCTCTCCTTTTCATAAGAACATAAGAAATAGGAGCAGGAGTAGGCCATACGGCCCCTCAAGCCTGCTCCGCCATTCAATCAGATCATGACTGATCTTCAACCTCAACATGTTGAAGGCTGCGGAGAACATGGTACAGGGAACATCGTACAGGGAACCCCCAGCTTCTGTCGCGACACTACAGACTTCCTACAAAAACTCAGTACCCACGGACCAGTTGAACCAGGAACACTTCTCACCACGATGGACGTCTCGGCACTATACACCAGTATCCCCCACGATGACGGCATCGCTGCGACAGCATCAATACTCAACACCAACAATAGCCAATCTCCGGACGCCATCCTACAACTCATCCGCTTCATCCTGGATCACAATGTCTTCACCTTCGATAACCAGTTCTTTACCCAAACACACGGAACAGCCATGGGGACCAAATTCGCACCCCAATACGCCAACATTTTCATGCACAAGTTCGAGCAGGACTTCTTCACTGCACAAGACCTCCAACCAACACTATACACCAGATACATCGACGATATTTTCTTTCTATGGACCCACGGCAAGGAATCACTAAAGAGACTACACGATAACATCAACAAGTTCCATCCCACCATCAAGCTCACCATGGACTACTCCTCAGAATCAGTTTCTTTCTTGGACACACGAATCTCCATCAAAGACGGGCACCTCAGCACCTCACTCTACCGCAAGCCCACGGACAACCTCACGATGCTCCACTTTTCCAGCTTCCACCCTAACCACGTCAAAGAGGCCATCCCCTATGGACAGGCCCTGCGAATACACAGGGTCTGCTCAGACGAGGAGGGACGCGATGGACACCTACAGACGCTGAAAGACGCCCTAGTAAGAACGGGATATGACGCTCGACTCATCGATCGACAGTTCCGACGGGCCACAGCAAAAAATCGCATAGACCTCCTCAGGAGACTAACACGGGACGCAACCAACAGAGTACCCTTTGTCGTCCAGTACTTCCCCGGAGCGGAGAAACTACGCCATGTTCTCCGCAGCCTTCAACATGTCATCAATGAGGACAAACACCTCGCTATGGCCATCCCCACACCTCCACTACTCGCCTTTAAACAGCCACCCAACCTCAAACAGACCATCGTTCGCAGCAAATTACCTAGCTTTCAAGAGAACAGCGTCCACGACACCACACAACCCTGCCACGGTAACCTCTGCAAGACATGCCAGATCATCGACACAGATACCACCATCACACGAGAGGACACCACCCACCAGGTGCATGGTTCATACTCCTGTGACTCGGCCAACTTTGTCTACCTCATACGTTGCAGGAAAGGATGCCCCAGAGCATGGTACATTGGCGAGACCATGCAGACGCTACGACAACGGATGAACGGACACCGCGCAACAATCGCCAAACAGGAGGGTTCCCTCCCAGTCGGGGAACACTTCAGCAGTCATGGACATTCATCCACCGACCTTCGGGTAAGCGTACTCCAAGGCGGCCTTCGAGACACACGACAACGCAAAATCGTCGAGCAGAAATTGATAGCCAAGTTCCGCACCCATGAGGACGGCCTCAACCGGGATCTTGGGTTCATGTCACGCTACACGTTACCCCACCAGCGAACAAATGTTATCTGTTTTTAATATAACGGGTCAGTTGCTGTCTTTTCTATGTTTCTACCTCTCTATCTCTGTTTTTTTTTTGTTTGTTGTTTTTTTTGGTGCTTTGTATATTCTGAGACCTGGCAGGTAACACCTGTCTGTCTGCACACTGATTGCCTTGGCAACGGGCAGTTGAAAAGACTGTCTGTAATTACCAAGCATTGTTCTGTGAATTATAAATACGATTTCATTTCGAGGATTTCATTTTCACATCGTTCACCTGACAAAGGAGGAAGCCTCCGAAAGCTTGTGAATTTAAAATAAAATTGCTGGACTATAACTTGGTGTTGTAAAATTGTTTACAATTATGAACATAGGAACAGGAGTAGGTCATTCAGCCCCCCCCCCCGCCGAGCCTGTTCTACCATTTAATTAGATCATGACTGATCCTCAACTCCATTTACCCACCTTTGCTCCATATCCCTTGATACCCTTACCTCATAAAAATCTATTGATCTGTCTTGAACATTTCAGTTGACCCAGTATCCACAGCTTTTTGGGCAGTGACTTCCAAATTTCCACCACCCTTTGTGTGAAAAAGTGTTCCCTGAATTCACTCCTAAATGGCCTAGCTCTAATTTTAAGATTTGCCCTGTTGTTCTGGATTCCCCTACCAGAGGGATAGGGAGGGGCAAGGCCATGGAGGGCTTTGAACACAAGGATGAGAATTTTAAATTTGAGGCAGTGCTGTACTGGGAGCCGATGTAGGTTCGTGAACACAGGGGTGATGGGTGAACGGGCTTTGATGCGAGTCAGGATACGGTCATCAGAGCTTTGGATGAGCTGAAGTTTACGGAGCACGAAAGATGGGAGGCTGGCCAGGAGAGCATTGAAATAGTTGAGTCTGGAGGCAACAAAGACTCTCTGCTGCTGTGTGAGTTTAGTTCAGTACTGACAGAGTTACTCAGTAAATAACCTGCCCTCCTCTCTCAGATTTCCCTCTCTGCTGCTACTGAGTGAGTTTAGTTCAGTACTGACAGGGTTACTCAGTAAATAACCTGCCCTCCTCTCTCAGGTTTCCCTCTCTGCTGCTGCTGTGTGAGTTTAGTTCAGTACTGACAGAGTTACTCAGTAAATAACCTGCCCTCCTCTCTCAGATTTCCCTCTCTGCTGCTGCTGTGTGAGTTTAGTTCAGTACTGACAGGGTTACTCAGTAAATAACCTGCCCTCCTCTCTCAGGTTTCCCTCTCTGCTGCTGCTGTGTGAGTTTAGTTCAGTACTGACAGGGTTACTCAGTAAATAACCTGCCCTCCTCTCTCAGGTTTCCCTCTCTGCTGCTGCTGTGTGAGTTTAGTTCAGTACTGACAGGGTTACTCAGTAAATAACCTGCCTTCCTCTCTCAGATTTCCCTCTCTGCTGCTGCTGTGTGAGTTTAGTTCAGTACTGACAGGGTTACTCAGTAAATAACCTGCCCTCCTCTCTCAGATTTCCCTCTCTGCTGCTGCTGCTGTGAGTTTAGTTCAGTACTGACAGGGTTACTCAGTAAATAACCTGCCCTCCTCTCTCAGGTTTCCCTCTCTGCTGCTGCTGTGTGAGTTTAGTTCAGTACTGACAGGGTTACTCAGTAAATAACCTGCCCTCCTCTCTCAGGTTTCCCTCTCTGCTGTTGCTGTGTGAGTTTAGTTCAGTACTGACAGGGTTACTCAGTAAATAACCTGCCTTCCTCTCTCAGATTTCCCTCTCTGCTGCTGCTGTGTGAGTTTAGTTCAGTACTGACAGGGTTACTCAGTAAATAACCTGCCCTCCTCTCTCAGATTTCCCTCTCTGCTGCTGCTGCTGTGTGAGTTTAGTTCAGTACTGACAGGGTTACTCAGTAAATAACCTGCCTTCCTCTCTCAGATTTCCCTCTCTGCTGCTGCTGTGTGAGTTTAGTTCAGTACTGACAGGGTTACTCAGTAAATAACCTGCCCTCCTCTCTCAGATTTCCCTCTCTGCTGCTGCTGCTGTGAGTTTAGTTCAGTACTGACAGGGTTACTCAGTAAATAACCTGCCCTCCTCTCTCAGGTTTCCCTCTCTGCTGCTGCTGTGTGAGTTTAGTTCAGTACTGACAGGGTTACTCAGTAAATAACCTGCCCTCCTCTCTCAGGTTTCCCTCTCTGCTGTTGCTGTGTGAGTTTAGTTCAGTACTGACAGGGTTACTCAGTAAATAACCTGCCTTCCTCTCTCAGATTTCCCTCTCTGCTGCTGCTGTGTGAGTTTAGTTCAGTACTGACAGGGTTACTCAGTAAATAACCTGCCCTCCTCTCTCAGATTTCCCTCTCTGCTGCTGCTGCTGTGTGAGTTTAGTTCAGTACTGACAGGGTTACTCAGTAAATAACCTGCCCTCCTCTCTCAGGTTTCCCTCTCTGCTGTTGCTGTGTGAGTTTAGTTCAGTACTGACAGGGTTACTCAGTAAATAACCTGCCTTCCTCTCTCAGGTTTCCCTCTCTGCTGTTGCTGTGTGAGTTTAGTTCAGTACTGACAGGGTTACTCAGTAAATAACCTGCCTTCCTCTCTCAGATTTCCCTCTCTGCTGCTGCTGTGTGAGTTTAGTTCAGTACTGACAGGGTTACTCAGTAAATAACCTGCCCTCCTCTCTCAGATTTCCCTCTCTGCTGCTGCTGCTGTGAGTTTAGTTCAGTACTGACAGGGTTACTCAGTAAATAACCTGCCCTCCTCTCTCAGGTTTCCCTCTCTGCTGCTGCTGTGTGAGTTTAGTTCAGTACTGACAGGGTTACTCAGTAAATAACCTGCCCTCCTCTCTCAGGTTTCCCTCTCTGCTGTTGCTGTGTGAGTTTAGTTCAGTACTGACAGGGTTACTCAGTAAATAACCTGCCTTCCTCTCTCAGATTTCCCTCTCTGCTGCTGCTGTGTGAGTTTAGTTCAGTACTGACAGGGTTACTCAGTAAATAACCTGCCCTCCTCTCTCAGATTTCCCTCTCTGCTGCTGCTGCTGTGTGAGTTTAGTTCAGTACTGACAGGGTTACTCAGTAAATAACCTGCCCTCCTCTCTCAGGTTTCCCTCTCTGCTGTTGCTGTGTGAGTTTAGTTCAGTACTGACAGGGTTACTCAGTAAATAACCTGCCCTCCTCTCTCAGGTTTCCCTCTCTGCTGTTGCTGTGTGAGTTTAGTTCAGTACTGACAGGGTTACTCAGTAAATAACCTGCCCTCCTCTCTCAGATTTCCCTCTCTGCTGCTGCTGTGAGGAGTGTTTGCTGCAAAATGGCGGACGGAGAGCTGAATGTGGACAGTCTGATAGCTCGGCTCCTGGAAGGTGAGCAGTAGAATAACCTTAAATACGCTTTTCCTTTTTTTGAGGAATAATTAAAGTTAGAACCATTTTTAAAAAAAAATGCGAGGTATAATTTCGCTTTTGAAGGACGGGGAATCGTTTTTTTAAAAATTAAATAAAGGACTTGAAACAAACACATCTCTGTGTGTGTGTGTGCTCGACTGGATTTGGCCTGTTGGGTCGAGGAAGGAAAACATATTAATAATAAATTGAAGAAATGAAGCGGAGGTAAAAGGTTTACCTTTCACAGCGCCCTGTGCTCGCGGCCCCGAGCCCGGGCCCGAGTCGCGGTCGGTTTAACCGTTAGTGGCCGCGACTAATTCAAAAAGAAAAATCCTTCCAAAGCGCCTCTCGTGAGGGCGGAAGTCGAGTTACTGACATTAATTAATATTTAAAAACTGATTTAAAAAAAATTATCCCATTGATTTTTGTAACCGAGTGAGTACTTTTCTGACTTTTGTAAATGTAATTGTCTTATATAATAATGAGAATTGCTGACATTTTTGGATTTTCTGTACATACACGAAAGGCATAAAATTGTGTATTTTGAGGGGTGGGTTTTTATTTTAACCTAATTTTTTTTTGAAACGTTTCGCTTTGAGGCAGGAGTGCTCTGAAGGAGCTTAGTTCCTGCCTAAACTCATATTTGTTGAAGGTATTTTTGACAATTTTTAATTACCGCACCTATCTTTTGTGAGGAAACTTTTGGATGTAGATCATCGAAATGTGCTTTTGGGAGTTTTGTTTTTTCTTTATGGTAAGAAAGGCCGTGGTTGTGAAGCTCCACAGTCCATTCCTTACAAGGAGACTTTCTTTGGGTCTGTCTGATGTCAACTCTCTGGGAATGTTTAATGTGCTGTGCTTGTGGGTGTGTTTTTCCCTCCATCAGCAGCTGGATTGCATTCCCCTTGTTTGGAGTTCACTATATTCCAAAGATAAAGGATGTATTGAAAATCTTTAACAGTTTCATGGAGAATTCAAATGAAGTAAAACTTTGGCATTATGAAATTAATTTGCACATTTTAGTCTTGACATTACTGAGAGGAAGGTGGACTAAGTATAAGAAACATTCATAAATTATAAACAATTTTACAACACCAAGTTATAGTCCAGCAATTTTATTTTAAATTCACAAGCTTTCGGAGGCTTCCTCCTTCGTCAGGTGAACGATGTGAACGATAAATTAGGTTTTGAATAAAGCTCATTTGTTATTACCAGCAATGTAATAATTATCTGCATAAATGAGGCTGCCTAAATAACACCTGAAGGTAGTCTGTGTGTGTTGGTTATTTGGACCTCAGATGAGAAATTTGTTTGGTTTTATTGCATTTAGGTTGTATATAGACTGGTGGGTTATATAGTGTGGGTTGGCTACACAGTTTAGGGGATTAAGTATTCTGTATTTGGAAAAATATGCTGAGGAAATATTATACTTGCCTTTTTTTTAAGAAAGTGTTTTCTTTAGCTCCCAAGACCCACCAGGTTGGGTCACCTTGGTGCTCATCGTTTTTGTAGCATCGTCAATGGGGAGGTGTAAAGAGTGGAGAGCAGGGACTTCAGATTAGCCTACGTGCACAGTAGGAGCTGGCTGACAATGGAGATCTTGCAGATTGGGTACTGTGCATATCTGGCCAGTTTTCTGATGACTAGCTTTAGGGCCTGTTTGTAGTTGCAGCCTTCAGTGGTGCTGCTCTTGGACACTACCCTGTTAGTGATTTCAAGAATATTTTTTCTTGACCTATATTTTAAAAGAACTATTAGAATGAGAAAGTGCTTGTGTATTTTTTTTCATTTTTTTTGTCCTGCCAATTTTCTCTCCTTTCTGAAAGGCATCGATGTCATGTTAGGGTATAGTTCCTTGGATCCAGATTGTCTTCTGTCACCTCACCCAGTAGCCATTCTTCATTCTTGTCCACACATGTGCACTTCTAGCAGAGGTTAGAAGTTGGCTGATCTTCACAGTTCAGGTATGCTAAGGCCATTTATGGTGTCTTTACTACTGCCACTGCTAACTTAGCACGGGAAGGAGATTGAACCTGGGGCCTTTGTAGTATCTCTGGCTCATCTCCCTTTCTTAACCAACTGAGGTCGTTAGGGGAGCCATTATTACTGTTTCTTTGACACCGGTTTTAAAAGTCTTGTGAAAAGTGAAACTGTTTGGTACACTGTGGCCATGTCATGGCTAGTAGTTTAATGTGATAAATACTATTGTCACAAAAACCATTGTACACTACACGATACTGTCTAGCATACCAAAATGCTATGCTACAGTAGTACTGTTGTACTAACAGCACTGTTGTGGTAAATGGGTAATGCACGCTGATAGAAATGTATTGCCAGAAAAGCCTAAAGGAATACAGCTGCTTGCTGTTCAAGACAAATGTATCACTGTTTATTTAACACTGCTCAAAATACATGGTTCTTAATTACAAGTTCAATAAAAAGATCTTTGATTTTTTTTTCTCTCATTCCTGCCGTGTACCCCTTTCAGCTGAAGAGGCTGAGGCTCTTTTTTTTCTCGAAAAGAGAAGCTGAGGGGTGACATAATAGAAGTTTTTAAAATTATGAAGGGGTTTATTAGGGTAGACGTAGACAAATTGTTTCCACACGTGGGGGAGACCAAAACGAGGGGCCATAAATTTAAGATAGTCACCAATAAATCCAATAGGGAATTCAGGAGAAACTTCTTTACCCAAAGAGTGGTAAGAATGTGGAACTTGCTAACACAGAGTAGTTGAGACGAATAGCATAGGTACATTTAAGGGGAAGCTAGATAAGTACACGAGGGGGCAAGGAATAGAAGGATATGTGATAGGGTTAGATGAAGAAGGGTGGGAATGCCAGTAAAGACCAGCTGGGCCGAATGGCCTGCTTCTGTCTTGCAGATTCTATGCAATTCGATGTTACAATAGAGTTTTGAACAAAATACACCACGGATGGTATAACCTAGACATTTGTTATTCTGTGTTACAAAATTGTGTGTTTTTAAAATATAAATTGATGTTTCATCATAATACTTATTGAAAATAAATAAATGTGTTTTTTCAAGTAGGTGATAGAATTTCATAGTCCTGCCTCCATTCATCTTGATCCTTAGTCAACTGGACTGGTGGTTGCAATAGTGATGTGATTGTATCTACTGTACCTTGTGTTAATATAACACCCATCTGCAGTCTACCCTCTCCAGTCCATCCAGATACAAAATGGCAGTCCTAGTGAGAGCAGATGTGCTGGTTTGCTTGTAGTTAATTTTTAATTGAGATTTGTTTTAAATCTTTTATCTGGAAGATAGATAGGGTTAAACTAAAGCATAGTTTTGAGGCTGTAACAAGTTAACTTAGAAAAGGGGGCAGAGGGAAGTATTGCATCTCTGACAATGGAACAATCTCTCAGTACTACACTGAGTGTCATTCCAGATTATGTGGTCAAGTCCATAGTGGGGCTTGAAACCACAACCTTCCAGGGCAGAACTGAGTGCTACCAACTGAGCCAAGCTGACACTGGTACCTGGTAGGAGATGTGATTGTTTGTTACATAGAAAATAGGGGTAAGAGTAGGCCCTTCGGGCCTGCCCTGCCATTCAAAATAATCATGGCTGATTGTCTGACTCAGTACCCTGTTCCCGCTTTTTCCCCATATCCCTTAATCCCTTTAGCATTAAGAAATATATCTATCTCCTTCTTGAATACATCTAATGACTTAGCCTCCACTGCCTTCTGTGGTAGAGAATTCCACAGGTACACCACCCTCTGAGTGAAGAAATTTCTCCTCATCTCAGTTCTAAATGGCATACCCCGTATCCTGAGACTGTGACCCCTGGTTCTGGATTCCCCATCCTTCGGGAACATCCTCCCTGCATCTAGTCTGTCTAGTCCTGTTAGGATTTTATATGTTTCGATGAGATCACCTCTCATTCTTCTAAACTCTAGTGAATATAGGCCTAGTTGACCCAATCTATCCTCATATGTCAATCCTGCCATCCCAGGAATCAGTCTGGTAAATCTTCGTTGCACTCCCTCCATGGCAAGGACATCCTTCCTCAGATAAGGAGACCAAAAAAGCACACAATACTCCAGATGTGGTCTCACCAAGGCCCTGTATAACTGCAGTAAGACATCCCTGCTCCTGTACTCAAATCCTCTTGCAATGAAGGCCAACATACCATTTGCCTTCCTAACTGCTTGCTGCACCTGAATGCTCGCTTTCAGCGACTGGTGTACAAGGACACTCAAGTCTTGTTGCACCTCCCCTTTTCCCAATCTATCACCATTCAGATAATCTGCCTTTCTGTTTTTACAACCAAAGTGGATAACCTCACATTTATCCACGTTATACTGCATCTGCCATGTTCTTGCCCACTCACCCAACTTGTCTAAATCACATTGGAGCCTCTTTGCATCCTTCTCACAGCTCACATTCCACCCCAGCTTTGTGTTGTCTGCAAACCTGGAAATGTTACATTTAGTTCCCTCATCCAAATCATTGATATATATTGTGAATAGCTGGGGCCCAAGCACTGATCCCTGCGGTACCCCACTAGTCACTGCCTGCCACCCAGATGGGCAATAAATGCTGGCCTCGCCAGCGACGCCCACATCCCATGAACGAATAAAATAAACCTGGGAAAAGACCTGTTTATTCCTACTCTCTGTTTCCAGTCTGTCAACCAATTCTCAATCCATGCCAGTGTATTCCCCCCAATCCCGTGTGCTTTAATTTTGCACACTAACCTCTTGTGTGGGACCTTATCAAAAGCCTTCTGAAAATCCAAATTCACCACATCCACTGATTCTCCCTTATCTATTCTACTAGTTACAACCTCAAAAAACTCCAGTAGATTTGTTAAGCATGATTTCCCTTTCATAAACCCATGCTGACTTTGTCCAATCCCGTTAATGCCCTCCAAGTGTTCTGTTATCACATCTTTTATAATAGACTAGCATTTTCCCCACTACTGATGTTAGGCTAACTGGTCTGTAATTCCCTGTTTTTTCTCCCTCCTTTTTTAAATAGTGGGGTTACATTTGCCACCCTTCCAATCTGTAGGAACAGTTCCAGAGTCTATAGAATTTTGGAAGATGATCACCAATGCATCCACTATTTCCAGGGCCACTTCTTACGAGTGAGAAGATGCCTTATAGTCATGTACATACAAGAAAGTGTCATTTTTGCAAGTGAATTAAATTGACCTAGGTAGTTGTTCAACTACCACCTAATTTTCCATTACCCACAAGAGTTTATATCACTTATGCAGAGATACAGATGATTGATCTTAAACTTGTTATTCAAATGCAGCGAGTGTGGCTACTTTCCCTACCCATATCAGCTCTGGAAACATCATGGATTCCAAATTTATCATCGGTCTAGTTACGTTTGTTGCTCTATTATGCACTGTAAATATAAATGTTTTTCTTTCCAATATTTGGAAAGGTATAAAATCCCTGTATTTCTTGCCCAAGTCTCAAGTTGTCCCTTGACCTTGTACCAGCTTGTAACCAAGTGGGCAAGCTGCCTGCTCTCGGGCTGCTGCCAGTGACACTCCATGCCAGCAGTTAGGATGATTATGTGTGCATTTTTGCACCTCCTCCCAAAACTGTGGGGAGATGTCTGGCTCCTTCTTGGCACTTTTCCACAACATCACAGTTCCAATTAAGAATTTGCTTGGGAATGCACCCTATTTCTTACCACTGGCGTGGAGCAGTGCATTTGTGCTCCAAAATATCGTGCACCTCCAAGAAATAGATTTTTAAAATAACTAAACTAGAAGGAACTGAAGTGGGGAACAATTAACAGTCAGGCTCTGTGCAGCATTGACAACATTTACATTCATTGTCAGAACTAAGCAATCAGTAAAGCAAGTTAATAGGACAGATTTTGCTGAAAAAATAACGCGTCTAAACGACGCATGCTGTTAATACGCACACAGCCAGCAACTTGGTGAGGAAGAGATACCCTGTGAATTGCAAATCGCCACAAGTTGCTAGCTGATTTTGCGAAAACGATATCTTGCGCTTAACCTCACTGTGATTTTCATGAAGTTGCTGCAGTTGCACATTAATTGCCTGTTAAACTCGCCATAGAAGGTTGTCTATTAATCAGCATAAATGCCCTTTTAAGGGTGTGATAATTGTTAATGAATGCCAATCATCCTCTCTTGCCCAGAAAGTAAACAATTATAAGTATGGAGTCTCATTTCTACAAGTAGTGAATGGTTTTAGGAGATTTAAAAATGTTAAATTTTTTTTAAAATTCTTACTTTTCGTTTGTCTCTCTCTTAATCCTAAGCTCTGGAATTCCCTCCCTAAACCCTTCCGCCTCTCTATCTCTCCTCCTTTAAGACGCTCCTTAAAACCACTTCTTTGACCAAGCTTTTAGTCACCTGTCCTAATATCTCCTTATGTGGCTCAGTGTCACATTTTGTTTGATAACGCTCCTCTGAAGTGCCTCGAGACTTATTACTACGTTTTTACTCGTAAAATTGAAGTCATTGGGAATTGGGGAAAACTCTCCATTGGCTGGAGTCATACCTAGCACAAAGGAAGATGGAAGTGGTTGTTGGAGGCCAATCATCTCAGCCCTCAGTTCCTCAGGGCAGTGAGCTAGGCCCAACCATCTTCAGCTGCTTCATCAATCACCTTCCCTCCATCATAAGGTCAGAAATGGGGATTTTGCTCATGATTGCACAGTGTTCAGTTCCATTCGCAACCCCTCAGATAATGAAGCAGTCTGTGCCCATATGCAGCAAGACCTGGACAACATCCAGGTTTGGGCTGATAAGTGGCAAGTAATATTCGCACCAGACGAGTGCCAGGCAATGACCATCTCCAACAAGAGAGAGTCTAACCACCTTCCCTTGACGTTCAACGCCATTACCATCGCCGAATCCCCCACTATCAACATCCTGGGGGTCACCATTGACCAGAAACTTAACTGGACCAGCCACATAAATACTGTGGCTACAAGAGCAGGTCAGAGGCTGGGTATTCTGCAGCGAGTGACTCACTCCTGACTCCCCAAGCCTTTCCACAATCTATGAGGTACAAGTCAGGAGTGTGATGGAATACTCTCCACTTGCCTGGATGAGTGCAGCTCCAACAACACTCAAGAAACTCGACATCATCCAGGACAAAGCAGCTTGCTTGATTGGCACCCCATCCACCACCCTATACATTCACTCCCTTCACCACCGGCGCAATGTGGCTGCAGTGTGTACCATCTACAGGATGCACTGCAGCAACTCGGCAAGGCTTCTTCGACAGCACCTCCCAAACCTGTGACCTCTACCACCTAGAAGGACAAGGGCATTAGGCACATGGGAACAACACCACCTGCATGTTCCCCTCCAAGTCACCATCCTGACTTGGAAATATATTGCCATTCCTTCATTGTCGCTGGGTGAAAATCCTGGAACTCCCTTCCTAACAGTACTGTGAGAGAACCTTCACCACACGGACTGCAGCGGTTCAAGAAGGCGGCTCACCACCACCTTCTCGAGGGCAATTAGGGATGGGCAATAAATGCTGGCCTTGCCAGCGACGTCCACATCCCATGAATGAATAAAAAAATAAATAAAGATGCTATATAAATGCAAGTTGTTGTTAGTCCAGTCTTCCTTTCCCTCTCTTTTTCTTTCTGTACCTGATTTGACATTGAATTCACCCTCCTTCTCACTACTTCCCCTAGTTTTTTTTCTCAATCCTTCAATTTCATTGGTTAAGGAGATACCCTGTAGGTCCCATCGTTCACCAAGGTCTCAGGTGCCCTCGCTGCGCCGTTATCAGCTCGCACTTCCAGCAACTTTGTGGGCAAAAAAATTTAAAACCTAAATGTGCAATTGCAAGTCCAACTAATGGGGCAGGCTGTGAGATGCCCCGCTCCAGCAAAATCTGGCCCAGTATGTTTTTGGGAATTGAACCTGTCCACAATTTTAGTTTGATTACCCCTAACAAGATTGTCAGGATGGTGGGTTAAAGCTGTTTTATGTGACAACATTTTGAGTAACATCCGAATGAGGAAAAACTGTCTTGAAAACACCTGCCCCTAGCACAGAGAAATGATCTGCTCTTACATGCTACAGAAAGGGGGGAGAGGGGAAATCACTTAATGGTCACCGTAGTATAACTTTTGTAGAAATGCAATATCTGCCATTTGACTGTGTTACTGAGAATCACTTGAGTTGAAAAGTTCTGAAAAAGATATATGGTTGATCACTGGCCTTTGCCGAGTTAACTGATCTCAGGCAGGGTTCCAACTCCTGATTGCTACTTAGTGCTGGAAACTGAAAACCCGTTTTGGGGTTGGCTGTGATGCCCTTTATGGATAGACTAGCCAGCTGGTATTTGCCTATCCAAGTTCTGGCACATAAAGAATACCTGCTTGGGTGAGTTACAAGAGGACTCCTGGCACCCATGGTGCTGTAGCCTAGGATTCGTACCATGGAGAGAAAAAAACTCAAATCCAGCTGTATGTTTGTAGAAGACCTGATCTGAAGGTATAAACAGGATGTTTCATGTTTAGCTGTTGAATGAGACCTTTATTCTTTTTGTATGTAGGGATTGTTGAAGTCACGTACTTACACTGCTAGTGTTATTTTGCCCCTGTTTTTTTGTGGGATCAATTCTGTAGTTAAACTTGCCATTCTATATCCATCGTCTACTTAATATAAATTAGCTTTCCTAAACTGTCTTGTTGAGTAAACATAGGAACAGGAGTAGGCCATTCAGCCCCTTGAGCCTTTTTACTGCCGTTCACTTAGTTCATGGCTGATCTGTACCTCAACTCTATTTACCTGCCATTGATCCATGTCCTTTTAACACCCTTACCTAACAAAAATCTATCGATCTCAGTCTTGAAGGTTTCAATTAATCCAGCATCCATAGCCTTTTGGGGGAAGAGAGTTGTAGATTTCCACTGTAAAAGAATTTCCTGATTTCAGTCCTGAATGGCTTCGCTTTAATTTCAGATTATTTCCTCTGGTTTCGGATTCCCCCACCAGAGGAAATAGTTTCTCTGTATCTAGCTTATCGAATCCCTTTGTTATTTTAACGACCTGGATTAGATCGCTCCTCAATCGTCTAAACTTGAGGGAATACAAACCAAGTTTATGCAACCTGTCCTCATAATGTATCCCTTTTAAACCCTGGTATCATTCTGGTGAATTTGTGCTGTAGCCTTCTTCGGTGCCCAAAACTGAATTCAGTACTCCAGATGGGATCTGACCAAGGCTCTGTACAACTAAAGTATTACTTCCTCACCTTTGAATTCCAATCCCCTTGAGATAAAGGTCAATATTCCATTAGTATCCTTGGATAGCTTTTAGTGATTTATGTACATGGATACCTAAATCCTTTTGCTCCTCCACAGCTCCTATTCCCTCGCCATTAAGAAAATATTCCGAATTATCCTTCTCTGCTCCAAAGTGGACAACCTCACACTTCTCCAATCACTTAATCTATCTACATCCTTTTGAATTTCCTACTCCCGTCTACATAACTTACAGTGCCTCCTACCTTAGTGTGATCTGCAAACTTGGATATCCAATCCTCTATTCTTTCATCTGTCATTGAAATGGTGAAAAGCTGAGGTCTCCGTATAGATCCCAGGAGAACACCACTTATCACATCCCACCAATCGGTGTTCCCTTAATCCCTACTCTCTTTCCTTCCTCCCAACCAATTACCTACCCATGTCACGAGATTATCTCCATTTGCATGCTCTTTTATTTTTGCTACTAATCTCTTGTGCGGAATCTTATTAAATGCCTTCTGGAAGCCCATATCGACGACATCCATAGACACTCCCCTATCCACCATACTAGTGACCTTAAACAATTCATCCAGATTGGTGAAACGTAACCTACCCATCACACATCCATGCTGACTCTCTTTGACCATTTCATACTTATCCAAGTGTTCAGTCACACTGTCTCTGATAGATTCCAGTAATTTCCCCACAACTGATGTTAAACTGATAGGTCTGTAGTTACCTGATTTCTTCCTCCTTTCCAAAGGCACAATTCTTGAATCTAGAGAGCTTTCAAAAATTTATGACTATCACATCTGTAATTTCCTTACATTTCTTTTAATACTCTTGAGGTGGATAAAAGATAAAGCAGCCCGCTTGATTGGCACCCCATCCACCACCCTAAACATTCACTCCCTTCACCACCGGCGCACTGTGGCTGCAGTGTGCACCATCCACAGGATGCACTGCAGCAACTCGCCAAGGCTTCTTCGACAGCACCTCCCAAACCCGCGACCTCTACCACCTAGAAGGACAAGGGCAGCAGGCGCATGGGAACAACACCACCTGCACGTTCCCCTCCAAGTCACACACCATCCCGACTTGGAAATATATCGCCGTTCCTTCATTGTCGCTGGGTCAAAATCCTGGAACTCCCTTCCTAACAGCACTGTGGGAGAATCGTCACCACACGGACTGCAGCGGTTCAAGAAGGCGGCTCACCACCACCTTCTCGAGGGCAATTAGGGATGGGCAATAAATGCCGGCCTTGCCAGCGACGCCCACATCCCGTGAACGAATAAAAAAAAAACTCAGGTCCTGGATAGGTGTCTGTCTTAAGTCCTATTATTTTCTTCATTACCATTTTTTAAAACTTAAATCCACTAAGTTCCACTCCTTGACTTCTTTTTCGGTTCCCTTGTACTGCTGGTATTTTGTCTTTTCCCTCCATATCCCTTGCAAGCTTTTTTTCATATTTCCCTTCTACACATCTTATTACTTCTCTTTGCATCTCTTTGTTGCATTTTATAGATCTTCCGGTCTGCTGGATTTCTACTTTTCCTTACACTTGTGTAAGCCTTTTCTTTTAACTTGACGCTGTCTCTTACCTCATTTGTTGACCGTGGCTGCTTAACTGTACAAGTGGAGCTGTTGCCTTTTAAAAGAAAAAGAACTTGAATTTGTATAGCGCCTTTCACAACCTCAGGACGTCCCAAAGTGCTTTACAGCCAATTAAATAGTTTTGAAGTGCAGCACTCCCTCAGTACTGCACGGAGATGTCATTCCATATTATGTACTCAAGTCTCTGGAGTGAGACTTGAACCCACAACCTTCTGATTCAGAAGTGAGAGTGCCACCACGGAGCCAAGGCCGACACGGGGGGTATGTACTGGGTTTGTATTGTATCAAATACTTCTTTGAATACTTTCCACTGTTTGTCTGTAGGTTTACCCATTAACAGTTCAGCCCAGTTTACTGTGGTTAAT